>NW_005843209.1:228031-236135 GCF_000455745.1 Alligator sinensis
TCTGTAACTGCAACTTAATCAAGCTTTCCAGCCTACACCATTGCCATCTCAGTGTAAGTAAACAATCTTTTAAACTACCGATACGCGTCCGTGCCTAATTCCAGAGCGAAGGCCTTCCCTCTCCGCCCCTGCGTGCCCGGGTTGCTGGCCACAGCCCGCGTGCAGCGCGAAAAAGGGCTCGGGGCGCTCCCGGCCCGCACACGATTGATTTGGTAGCTGGAGGACAGCCCCATTGAAACTAAACACTGCAAGGTAGCTCCACGGGGGATGAGGACTTGCAGAAGGGAGAGATACAGCTCCATATAGAAACCACCCTGCCTAACATGATGCAGGATGATAAGGGTGAGGATGAATATATGCCCACCATTGGCATGGATGTTGTGAGGGAGCATCTTGGGAAACCCCCATAAATCAGCTGGTCCACATAGGTTGCACCCAAGAGTGGTAAAGGAATGGGCAGACATCATAGTGCACCCACTGGCAAGGATATTCAAGAACTCGTGGTGCTCAGGCGAAGTAGTAAGGGTCAGGGTCCCGCTGGACTGTGCCATGCCACACTGCTGGCTCTGGGTTTCCGGACTCACATCAGGGGGTTGCAGACCTGAGCTGCCTTGTGCAGCTCCCAGAGTCTGGGGGCTCCATGCACCGCTGCATGCACTGGGGTCCCTGGCCTCAAGCTAGGGGTTGCAGATCCAAGCTGCCTTGAACGGCTCCCAGGGTTTGGGCTCTGTGCACCGAGCCATGCACTGACACTGGCAGTGAAGCCGAAAGCGCAGCCGCTCGCCACTCCCACTCACAAAGAAGCATCTTCAGGCTCTTCAGGGTGCTGGTTCCACCCGCTGGCCAACTCACATCAGCTCTTCTTTGCCCATCTCCTTCTCTGTCTCTTGATGCGTCTGCTGCGTGCTGAGCACACTGCTCCTTTTATTCACTCTGGAGGCACCATCCCCAGAGTGCTATCACACTTGCAAAGCCCAGGCTATAATCAGATCTGGGGCACTTCGGTCCACCCCCCTACCCTCCGGCAGGGGTGGGGCAAGCCCCTTCCCAGGAGTTACCTGATTGGTGGATGGGGTCCATCAGTCACAACAAAGATTCTCTGAGCCTGGAGTGCCAGGCTGTATTGGTAAATCCACCACATTAACATTATATGCTGGAACAGCAGCGTTAAATCTTCTAATCTGTAAATCGTAGACAGCCCCTCTCATCCTCCTGCTGACAAGATTTAGGATGGTCACGAATAACTGGCTTTCATTATAGGAGCGCTTGTAAATCCTCCTTCAATCACCCACATGCGCTCTGCTCCCTGCCTCCATCAGTAGTTATTTTTTCTCTTCCTCACCCTTTATCCTCTTGGTCTCTTTCTCTTCCCCTTGCCCCAGTTCTCTGTCCTCTGCCGTCCTTTGTAGTTTGGGTTTCTTGAGCAGCCTGTTTCTCCCTCTCACTTCCCCACACCCTCAGGTCTACCCTGTATCTCATTCCTTTCACTTTCCCATTAAGGTGAGAGGACTAATCCTTTGCTGGTGTAATAAGTGAAGCTATATTGATGTCATTGGAGATGCATCCATGCACTTAACTATACAAGCAAATGGGGCTTTTCATTTTCTGTAGCAGGGCAATAATCCTGATCAGATACATGGCTCAGCAGGTACCTCTGCCTCCCTGCAGATGAATAGCCCTGAGGATCACCCATTGCATCAGAGCTGGAAGCCCTGGGCTGATGTCCCCACAAGGGTTACAGTAGGAGCTGTTGGGTTGGAAAAATCTGGTCTGTATTTAAGTGTCTCTGTAGGGTGGGAGCTGAGTGCTTCAGAGAATCTAGCTCTAGTTGAGGGTCTTAAGCACTTATGCACTCTGGCCCTGAGCTATTTGAGAAGTGCTACTTAGCATGTATACCTGCTTCTTTGCACTTATCAAGATTAGGGACAGAAAAAATCAACTGTAAATTACCCGGCTGCCACAACAGGATTGTTGGTCCTTATTTGTTTTCTGCTCTGCTCCAGTTGTAAATGATCCAGATAGTGAACCTATAGATCATTCTACACACCATTAGATATAAATACTGGAAATTTTTTCATGATGTTCCACTTCTGTTTTCTCTCATCACTCCTAACTAACCCTCCCCCTCCCACTCGCACTGGAGTGTAACTTTAAAAAATTCCTCTTTCTTCTTGTTGGCCAGATCATGGGCACCTGACCTTAGTTACAGTCCAACCATGCTAACCATAATTTACTTCTTAGTTCCTTTATGGGGGTTTACTATTCTAGTGATTGGAGGTGGTTTCTCATCTTGTGAAAGCCAATAGTTGTCCATGCAATGATTAGGAGAGGAGGATGGTTTTCAGTGTGCAGGTGTCAAGGTATGAAGCTTCCATTTCATTTCCCATTGGTGATTTTTCATTATGGAAAAGTAGCAAGTAAGTATAACACTGATGGTAATTACCAGCTAAACCAATCACCTGCTGGACAGAGAGAGCACTTCAGCCAGGAATCTAGAGAGTCTATCAGCTAGGAATTACAGTGTGGAGATTGTGAATGGGAGCACTGAGTGGAGGAGGAGGAGTTTAACTATTGGCTATTTGACCTCTCTAACATGACCCATCCATGAACTGTCCCTCCCTAGAAAGGAGGGAGGGTTTGATAATTACCAACATATTTAAAAAAATCCTGAAATGTTGGGTGGAGCTTGCAATGGTGCTGGGCATTGTAACTTCTAGTTCAGCGAGACAGGATAAGGGGCTGCAGATACCCATGCTCTGATATGCAGAGGCCATCAGGCTTGATAAAGATTTCTTCCAAGCACTTGGTGTCCAGAGTGATTCCTGGACATCATACTGTCCCAGGAGTAAATACAAATTAAGGAATCCAAGTGGAGGAATGGAGCAATGAAAACCATCAGTGCTGAAACTCTCTGGAAAAACAGAACACCAATAAAAACCATTTAAATAGCACTCTGCAGCTGCAAGCAAAGGGTGCCAGTGGAAAGGTAGACAGGAGGCAGCCTCAGTAGTAAGTTCTGATGCTTTTGTTGTATTTAACCAATTTCAGTTAACTCTGGCAGGGGAGACTAACTATGAAACTGCATTACAACAATGTGAGGGGTACTGCACTCTGTAAAAATGTGAGAGATGCTTTTAATCAAAGGTACAGAAATGTGAAACTACAGAGTTTGTGACTAATCTAAGACTGAAAAGCCAATCTTGCTATTTTGAGGTGTTCTAAGTCCCTGTAAGAGATTGGATTGTGATTGGAACTTGGGGCAAAACAAAGAGAGGACCAAAATCAACCCTTCAAAATTAGAATTTGCCAAGCAGTGGAAGTCACTGTGCGGGCCGGGAGAGATCCGAGCCCTTTTTCGCGCTGCGGGCTGTGGCCAGCAGCCCGGGCTCGCTGGGTCGGAGAAGGCAGGCGACACGCTAGAATTAGGTACGGAATCGTAATGGTTGATTCAAGATTGTTTACTTACACCGAAGATGGTTGCGGTGTAGGCTGGACAGTTTCCCAGGCAAAGCTCCGCTTAAATCCCCAGTTTGAGGACTCAGACTGTACTCGGATCACTCCCACGGAGTTTTCGAGGCTCCGTGGATCCTTTTGCGCGCAGGGAAGAGGGATACGTCGAGGATTGCGCTCGGTGACGGGGAGAGGCTAGAGGCTGATCAGACCCCTGTTGCCTTCTTTGAATACGCTGGGTCCAATAGGCTCCACAGCGCTTAGAGATCTTCACAAGACGTGAAGTCTCTTCCTCCTGATGTTCATGGAGTCCTCCCTTGCGGGGTTCTCCTCGGAGTTCTCCAACTTGGGCGGAAACCACCCAAGCCTTTTATACGGCTAGCAAGCCAATCGCTAGCCGCCACGTGGGAATATTTTAACACAAGCCAATAATGGGGCTCGAATTCTAATACAAATGGCGGGAACTCTTTGCACCGTGCATTTCTGAGTTGCAAAGAAGAAATGCGCCCTGCAAAGAAAGCTCCAAAACGGCGGGAAAATAATTTAGTGGTGCCAAAGCACACACAAAAACAAAATCACACCCTTGGGTTGTGACAGTCACCTGGTCA
Organism: Alligator sinensis; assembly: GCF_000455745.1. Taxonomy (NCBI): domain Eukaryota; kingdom Metazoa; phylum Chordata; order Crocodylia; family Alligatoridae; genus Alligator; species Alligator sinensis. The sequence continues at coordinate 232,090 of NW_005843209.1, forward strand.
GGAATGAAGCTTTTAAAGAGTGAAAAATGCTCTGACCCTATAGACATGACAGAAAACCCAGAATACTACCAAAATAGAGACCTGGAGCAGAAAGGCATGGGGAGTTGCAAAGTTAGAATCAAACAAGAACAACAAATAAAGCTGAACATGCTGTGACAGTTGGCATAAGCCAAGAGGATACCCAGCTTATTGATTGTCTTTTTATGGGCATCACGTCAAGAAATGCAGTGGATGATATCACTTTTTAAAGAGTTTGCACTTGCCAGCAGAGAATGCACAGTCTGGTCATAGGGGATGATGACAGCACCACTAGTTGTGATGAATTTATCAACAAATGATGTTACAGCAGATGAACAGACTTTTAGCCTGTGAGCAAATGGGGTATTTAAGTGAGACACTTGTGTACAAGCCAATGTTGCCAGAAGCAAGTGTTTTTGATTTTAAAAGAAAAACCACAGGTACTGGAAGGCAAAGAGGTGAAACTCAGGGCTGACAGTAGCGATCTGATGCCCATTAAAGGAATAAGTAAAATAAGGTGTATCAGCAAATAATAAATGGAGGAAAAATAAAATCTGTGATAGTACCGGGGAAAGGAGCATCCATTACTGCGTTAAACGTATGTCGAGTCTTTGGTCTTATGAAGAATGCATGCTTGTTGGAGGAGCAGGGAGCCAGGACAGCTGAAGAGGAGTTTGAAGCCATCTTCCTAGGGGTAAGAAGGCTCTCAACAGAGCATGGGATGGAACTGGGAAAGCCCTTTCTCCCTAAAATTTGTACCCCCAGCAGACTTCCTTTCTCTTTAAGGGAGAGGCTACAGAAAGAGCTGGATACACATATGGCTTTGAGTACTGTCATTAGTGAGTGCAAACAAAAGCTGGGATCTGTCATCATCAAAGAATTAAAGACATATCTATAAATAAAGAGAACATTTTTTGTTCCCTACCAAGATAAAATTTTGGAGGACATTGTGATACTAAATATTTCGCTATGGCTTGGGGATATCAGAGGGACTCTGATGGATGCCCTTAGAAAAGCAGTGCACAGGTTTGTGCACATTCAATTGCTCCCATTGTTTCTGCAACCTTCCTTTGGGTTTTCATTGGGCTTGGTCACTGAATAAAGAAAGTACTGAACTGTGCACTCACTAGGGAAGCAACAGAATGCTTCTCCCTCAGGTGAAGGATGGTCTAAGGACCCCAGAACTTACTATAAGGGGACAAAGGATGAAAAAGAATGGAAAGGGCAGGAACAGGCCCCAGGGTCAAAATTGAGGGATGAAGATGGAAGTGAACAGCAGAGAAAACCAGAGAATGACCACAGCCCTGAGACAGAGACCAGGGATTACACATAAACCGGTTTAAGTGATCAGAAGCTGGTTTAAACCTGTAACAACAGACATTCATAAGACAGTTTGAAAATGGCTGAAACCAGTCTGAGATAAACCTGGTTGAATGTAGTATCAGACTTAACTGATTTGGCTCAAATGGGTTTATGCAATGTCTGTCCCAGGCCCTTTGCTGGTTTGAGTTAAATCAGAGACCCCCAGCATCCTGGCATGTTCTCTGGGCAGGGCTCTCTGCTCCAGCCCAGCCAGGCTGGCCCCACCCCTCTGCTCCACAGCCCAAGCAGGGACTGGCAGGAGCAGGGGTCTGGCCAGAGACGGCTTTAATTGCCCCTCCCAGTGCCACCGGCAGGGACCCAAGCTGGGTCTGCCCGCACTCCCTCCTCACTGCTGCAGCAGGGGGGCACCATGGCCCCCGAAGGAGGGGAGCAGGGAGCAGTTGGTTTCCCCTCTACCCCACTGGCAGCCAGGTGGCTCCCTGCCTGGAATAGGCCCCTGGCTGTCCCCTCCGCCAGAGGCCAGAGAAATAACCCCATCCCTGCCCCCCCCTCCATGGGGTCTGCCTGACCCAGCCCTGCTGCTTTCTGCTTAGAGACAGTAGTTGAATAAGCCTCCTCTTGCCAGCAGGGAGCTGTCTCTGAGCACAGAGCAGCAGCAGCCGGGCTGGGCAGACCCTGCTGAGGTGTGAGCCGTCCCTCTGTGCTTGGAGGAAGCCCCCTCCCAGAAGGAAGGGGCTTATTCAGCTGCTGGCCACAGGGTCTGCCTGGCCAGGCCTCAGCTGAAGCTCAGGGAGGTGGGGGAGGGAATAATGGGGGCTGAATAAGCCCCCTCAGTGACTTGCGCCAGCACAGGAGGAGCTGCGGGGACTGGCCCCATCCCCGCCCCCGCCCAGCAGCTGGAGTGGTGAGTGCCTGACGGGCAGTAGGTTGCTAGTGGGGCTGTGCTATGGGGCCGGCAGAGCAGCTGTGGAGCACGGCGGTGCTGCAGGGGCTTGCATGGCTCTGGCCCCCTATGCACAGCCCAAACCCGCAGTGCATCCCCTCGGCAGGAAGGGGCTTGCTCTCCTCCACAGCGTGACAGGGGCTGCCACCCCCAGTAAGGGGTCTGCCCCTCTCACCGCAGCAGCAGGGAGGGGGCATGGCCAGGGGGGGGCCCTGGGAGTTGCAGGGATGGGTTATTCTTCTGGCCTCTGGTGGAGAGGACAGCCGGGGGCCTATTCTGGGCAGGGAACCACCCAGCTGCCAGAGGGGTAGAGGGGAAACGAACTCTGCTCCTTGCCTCCTTCTGCCTCAGAGGCCAAGGTGCCCCCATACTGCAGCAGTGAGGGGAGAGTACAGGCAAACCTGGCTCGGGTCTCTATCCGTGGCACAGGGAGTGGGAGTTAAACCCCTCTCTGGCCAGTTCAGCCTGGGTTGGCCATACCCCTGGCCCCCCTGCACAGCTTTCCTGCAGGCAAGGGCTGGCTCTAGTGCACACTGGTTCCTGGCCTGAGGAATTCCAAGCATGTGCCTGCATTGTTTCAGTCCTGAGAACATGTCTGTCCTGTTACAAATCAGTTCAGCCTAGGCAGGTTAGACTAACCTGCAAAGGTTGAATCAGTTTGGGCTTCGGATTTTTGAATGTCTATCCCTAGCCCAGAAGACCAGGCTATTTGAAATGCTGGAAGTGTGGATGGCGCCCACCACAAGATGCCAACTCCTCCAACTGAAAGAGGGGCCACAGTATTGGGAATAAACTAAATATTTCATAGATTTCATAGAACCCTAGCTGGGGTCATATGAGCTTAAACTTACTAGGGGTTATATGAGCCCAGTATTCATTTCTGCACAGGGCAGGGGGTCGGACTTGATGATCTGCTCAGGTCCCCTCCTACCCTACATCCATGAACCTTCACTGAGGGAAAGGACCACGCCACCTGGAATGCAATAGGTTATGGTGAACAATGTATGGAACATGTGGAAGTATGGAAATACAGGGACAGGAATGAATATCAAAGTAAAGTATGTGTATGAGAACACTGGACAGAGCACCTTAGATGGTGTCAACGTCTCGGTGAAGGAATCAGTGGAAGCCATCCAGAGGACAAATCTGACACCTCTATAGACTGAAGCTCTCTGCCCAGTCACACGACAGGAATGGCAGTAAGATGTGCTTTTCTGTCCCTTAGTATGCCCCAGTCCTGGCCTGGAGTGAGCAGTTCTAGATGTGTGGGTAGAGTTCAGTCTTAGTTCAGTGACAGCCTGCCAACAAAGGATCTGATTGTTAGGATGTGGGTACTGCCTACCAGTGTTTGACACCTCATGTCACATCAGCTATTGACCAGGTGTCAGATGGTGATAGGGTCATGGCCAACCGAGGATGGATTCACACAGATGAATGAAGGTGACAGGGTATGAATGACTTTTGCAGCCACAGATGGGAAGATAGAATCTGTCTTATCTGGGAGGAACTGATTAAACAGTCAGTGAGATTGGCCGCAGAGGGACCCCCCCATCACGGACTGGCGTCAGGGGGGCCACTTGCCCCCCCACTCAAGAGGCACCAATCGCCCATGGGTTATAGCCTAACTAAATTAGAGACATATATAGCTTAAGCTTTTCTGTGTTGGAGCTCACTTCATCAGATGCTGCGAAAGGATGTGCATAGAGCAGAGTATGGAATGGAGAGAGTGATTAGAATGCGAAAGACAGGAAAGGAGGGAAAG
>NW_005843209.1:236166-248880 GCF_000455745.1 Alligator sinensis
GAGGGGACAGTGTTGGGAGAGAAACAAGCAAAGAATTTATAGGGGGTCACAAAGGGGGTCACAAAAGTAATCCAGGTAGTGAGATAGGAATCCCCAGTCCCTGTTTAAACCATACTTAACACAATCCATTCTGTGGATGGTTTTTATTCTGCAATTTCATGTTCAGGTTGGTTTTTCAAGGTTTTCTGCCTAGGAACCTTAAGGTCAGTGATGTCCAGGAAGGTTAAAGTATACTGCCACAAGCCTATGTATCTTTCTGGAATTGATGTCAGAGGTGGTGTTCACTCATTCTTACATGTAGGGATTGCCCATCTATCCAGTGTAGATTAGTAGAGGGGCACAGTGAACAGGTGATGGCATATAGGACATTGGTAGTGTTACAGGTGCATAAACCTTGCATGTTATAGTCTATGTTATTTGGTCCAGTCATGATGTGGTCAGTATTGATGTGGGGGCACAGCAGGCATCTGGATTTGTTGCAAGGCCTGGTGTCTCAGTGAGAATGGGAGTTGGGTAGCTTGTTGCTTGAGATATTTCATTTGAGGTTGGTAGGGTTTTTGTAAGCCAGGACAGGTTGTCCCTCATGGCCACCTTGAGATGCTCATCCTTTTCCAGGAGGGGTTGGTGGCCATTAATGATGTAAAGTACCCAAGCTGGGGGCAGTAGGTGACAACCAGAGGGACTCTGTTGTCTTTGTCCCAGGGCTGGTATTCTAGTAGGTTGATGTGAGGTCTGAGTCTGGTTTTGTTAATTTGAGTTACAAAGTTGCCAGACTGAAACAGGGAGAAGGAATTCCATTACTGCAGGTGCCAGCTGGGAAAGGTTGCAAAGACCATGGGCTGCTTTTACACTTCATCGGTCCATTATCTGCTTGCTGTGACCATTAAATCAAGTCATTATATGCCAAGCCTGAGTCTCACTTCCTAATGTGTCAGAGGCCAATGAGGAGCAGTGCATGGCACAGGGACAGCTATAATCATCAGCTGAGCTGAGAGAAATGACTTATCTGGCTAAGAAAATAAGCCAGTGCTCTCAAAAGGAGCTCACATGTTATTGCTTCCTAGATGGGGCTGAATCATTCAAGCAAGACAGAGCATGAGATTTGTGGAAGCCAGCAGCTGGAGAGGAAAATTCTTCTACAAATGAACTCTGCCTTGCTGAGCTTTGGGTACATCATAATAATATGAGAGCAGCTGCCAAACTCTAACACTTTGGGGAGTCACAATCAGCCCTCAAAGGACATGGCTATGTCAACTCCATACCATGCATAGTACAGACACTCTGAGGTTTGGACTGTTGCTCACTCCTGCACGATGCATACTGAGCACTGAAAAAATGTACTGCAGCTGCCATAGGGATGTGCTGGGTGTATGGCTATGATCACCCAGGAGATAGGGTAGCTTTGGGCATGTTTTTTTGAGGATGTAGCACAGGTGGAATTGGCCTGCTGGGCACTCCTTAGCATAGACCAAGGCAGTGTAGCATGCTTAACAATTTCAGATGTTCTTCTGACCAAAATGGGTCAACTGCTGTAAAATCAGAATTTTCCTTGCCTCAAACCCCTTCTCTGAACCTTGTGCATCACTTGGGTTTCTAATGGGGAGGAACAAATAGCTAGTGAGACTAGGGACTCCATGTGCTACTAGATTAGAAATCACAACAATAATAATAAATATAGACTAAGTAATGACCACCAAAGTTTTGACCCCCAGTGTGCCAAGCAGTCTCCATCTGCACGCTCAGCCTGCTGCTTGAAACAAATTCCTTCCAAGAAGCTTTTTACCATATGCCCACCCGATACTGCATTTATTTCTAAACAAAACCACCATGGATTTTAAATTAAGTCTGCTAAATTAATTCCTGTCCACATAAATGGCAGAGAGTATCTTGTAGTTACAAGGTGTAAGCTTGCACTCATTAGGAGGTTATCAGCGATGGCTGTCACTGAATAACAACTCTAATTAACTTGTATTTGGAAATTTCACCAGACTAAATCAACTCTCTATAACACAACCTCAAGCACAGAGGACATCCAAGCTTCTCCTTAGCCCTGCAGATTATAAGGAACTTTCTGGCTGTCCTGTGAAGGACTCTCTCTTGCAAACAAAACCTAACTTAACATTTCAAGATAAACTACTTTCCCAACTTTTTGCAAACATTATAAACCCTCTGCACATTCTGAGAAAATTTCCTAAACCCTGAATGCTGTGTGTCCCCAAAATATGTATCTCCCACATCTGGATGCTAATCCCTGGCTATTGTGAGTTATGCACCCAAATAAGTAATGTTTTCAGCTAGTTTGTATCCACTGACATCTGGAAAATAATGTATAGTGTCATAGTTACTGGCTTCCAACACATAGGTCTGAACAGGTGCTTTCTTGTCACCTGTCTGGTACTCCTTCCACTCTGTTTGTGAAGCAGAGCCAAAGAAATTTCCAACACATAAGAGCACATCGGACTCTCCACTTTTCTTTTACACAGCTTTCACTCTGCTGAACAACACATCAACTTTTCCTTCAACATCCCTGCAAGTCAAAACCTTCTGGTCTAAGCCTAGCCAAAATTCTAGATCTAAGTGATTTGGGAGCAAAAACTCATTGGCTTCTATTGAAAATCAATGAAAGCTGTGTGTTCCTAATTCACATAGGTGCTTTTGAATGTCACCTATTTTGTGACCTTGGAAAGGTCAAGATATTTACATTTGGGTACCTAGACTTAGCCATCCAGAAATGAATATTTAAGTACCATAATCAAGTGGCTTGATTTTCAGAACTTAGTATCTTTGGCTACATCACAGTTGATGAGAACATCACTGTGCCTCCATTTCCCCATTTTTAAAGTGGAGCTAATGATATGTGTGTGATAGTTTGTGGAGGGGAAAGGACTGAGAGGCTTAATTCTTCACTTTTTGCTGTAGGACTTTGAGTTCAGCAAATAGAGGACATGTGGAAGGGCAGACATTCAACTGTGGTTTTCTCTGGGTTTCAGCCAAAGGGGCTGAAGCATCAACTGAGCTGGGGGGGTGTCTCATACTGATTGTTGGAGGTTTGGAAGGCCACTGCTCATATTCAGACTCAGAAAACTCTGCCTCATTTGGGAGCTCAGTGCCCTCCTGCCTGCTCCAGCCTGCTGTATTGAACTTACTGAGCAATATTCTCTTCCCTTCACTTCTTATTCTGAAAGTCAATTTGTTGTTCACTGAAGCTAGACTCAGCCTTATATTAACAAAAATGTTTCTGGTCCCCCCCAACCCATATGACAATTGTTTCTCAGGCATCAGTATCTGAACCCCACTGGTGGGATAGAACAGAGAGCAAGAGTGAGATCTGGTGTAAGTGAGTCTGAGACATTAATTCCTCTCTTATCTGAAGAGAAAAGAGGCCACTTCACAGAAGGACTGGGTAGCTATTAGTGGAGAATGTAATTTTGACCAAACTATAATGTGGCCAGGACAACAGTCCTAGCTCAATGCTGTCTGCAGTAGAGGGAGGGTAGGATTATAGTCATATTTCACTGATGGGACTTCTTAGGTGATGTGAAGCATTGTGTTGGAGGTAATGCAATCTTCTCTGAAACCTGGGATGCAGCATAAGGGATGCAGTTGTATCATGGTGCTAGAGGTTCCTGGATGTTGTGCAGTGACAGGATGAATGCAGCAGAATCTTGGTCCCTGTAGTTCACTGCTGCTACTCTGTGATAAAGCAGAGGGGAGCAGTGGTTCTTTGGCATTTGTGGAGACTGTATCTTGATGCAGCAGAGGGAATGCAAAGGTGTCTCGGTGCTGAGATTCTTGGTTCTGTATTGTGAAATAACAGAGGGGATTCCCTTGGTGCTGGAGGGTCCTGGGCATAGTGCTGTGATATAGTAAAGGGGATGCCATGGTATCTCAGAAGTGTGTGTGGGGGGAAGGAGGTGTCGGGGCTTAATGTTGTGCTGTGAAGTAGGTGAGGGGATTCAGTGAGACCCAGAGGTTTTGAACAGCAGATGGGATGCTGTTTCTACCTGCAGTGCTATGACACAGGAGATGAGGTGCCTTGGTATCTGGGTGCCAGTGGTTTGTGGATGCTCTGCTGTGATGTAGCAGAAGGAATGTAGTGATGTTCCCCCTCTTACTGATTGTTCCATCACACTTCTGCCATGTACGTGGCAATAGCTTTCACCCCTCAGCCAGTCCTCACCCCCTTACAGAAGGGAGAGCTCAGTACAGATACGCTACTCTATTATCAGTCTCTGCTTAGGGGGTGTCTTCTCCCTCCCCTTGGTCTTCCACTGAGTTTCTCTGGATTGTGGGGTGTGTTGCTGACTTTGTTTCAGAGAACAGTCCCTTTCTGATGAACAGCATACAGCCCAAGAAATTGCATAAGGGAGAGACAATACATTATCCTCTAATTGACTAGAATGGATGGAGTTGACCTTTAGAGAACAAAGCTATGAATCTTCGGACCACGAGGCAGGCACCTAGCAGATATATCACTGTCAGGTTTTAAAGGGCCAACCTCCATTGCCAAAATAAGTTCCTGATACTAAATGAATAGAAGGCTTGTGATCAGGACTTGTTAGGAAAGTCTTGTTTCACTGGTGTTCATGAGAATGTGAGTCTTTTGGACACATGTGTGTGCATATATATGTTATGTGTCAAGTGTGCCAAAGGTGTCTGGAATATGGACATATGGAAAAGTAGCAGAGGCAGGACATACACAGGACGATGAAACTGAGGGAGGCAGATGCAACAATGGAAAAGGAGCCAGGGGTGTATAGAAAGAAAAGGTGCACAAAGCAGGAAAGACCCAAACTGAGCAGTGCACTAAAAAACAACCTGGTGAAGGTATCAGGCCTGATTCTAACCTTTGCCTGCAGGTGGATAACTCTGGTCTTCAATAGGAAGGCTGTTCAGCTCATGATCTGCATGCAGCTTGGGTGGAGGGGAGCTCACTCTGCTCTCCAGCTAACTCTTGTGGGGCCCAAGCCATGGAGACTCCCGCAGCAAGTATTAATTGTGCTTGATTGTTTCCCTCTCACTCTTTAATATCTGTGGTAGTCTCTGAGCAGTGCTGCTGACCTTTGTGGAGGCAAGGAGCCTGCTTCTCTTTAATCTCATTTATCTTCAGGGAAACACTACAGAGAAATAGGGAGTGGGAACTTGGAGCACATCTTTGAAGTGCCACGGCTCTCTCGGGCCCCTTATTCTCATTCTGCCAGTGTGTGGGAGCCTTTTTACCTTTGCATTGCTTTTGGTTGTTGAGATGGGCAGTCTGGTAATTATTGAGTCCCCTAAGCACAGCAATGCTAACACCTCAGAAGTGCAGTTGCTGTATGGAATCATTCCCAGTGGGCATGGGCACAGATGGACCTTTGCTTAGGGCCTGATTTTCAAAGGGGCCTCAGCCCTGTCTTTCTAGTCTCTCATTCTTCTATCTAATCCTTCCAGTTGTGTTTGTTTCATCTCACTCTTCTTTATTTATCCCATTTTAGCTCTGCTGTTTAGGTAAAACCTATCTCATCTGTGTTGGCAGTCTGCCTGCTCCACTGCAAAATGGAGCCATGACAGGAGTCCCACAGGCAAGGGGCCATTTTGCTTTCTGCTGCAAATCCATTTTGGACCAAGGCACCTGTTCCTTTAACTTCCTCAGAACACATCCACTCCTCGTGAGATTTCTCAGTGGCGTTTCTTACCACTGGCAAATTTTCCTGCGAAGTCTGAGGGCTGTCAGCAGAGCTGGATGCTGGAAAATGTAATGGTGTTGTAGTCTCTGTTTGACAAATCTACTACTATTTTTTGTTTTGTTTTGAAATCTGGGGAACATGCAGTCTCCTAAACCTTGTGGCCTAAAATCTCTTTGTGCAATTTATTCCTCTCTCCTTGATGAGAACTAGTGACTCTGGGGAGGATTTACCAGTACGGCTGTGTGAGTCTTCAGATCCCGCATCGGATCTGGAGCCACCTTGGATGCTTCGGCATTCAAAGCAGCACGTCTGGATCGAAGCATGGTCCCAGCAACGGTATCCGGAGTGGGTCAGGGGCAGGGGGCATCTGAAGCGCTTCGGATCCACTTCGGATGCTTCAGACCTGCTTTGACCATTTTGAGGCACAATTAGAAGAGGCAGGGGGAGTGGGGGAGGGACAGAGGGTGTCTGTGGGGTGGGACTAGAAACAGCATAAAAGCTTTTGTTTTGTAAAAGAGCATTTCTCTCTTACGGACTTGCCTGCTCCTTTTTCTTGTTATGAAGGAGTGGTTAGGATTTAGCTTAGTTTAGCTTAGCTTAGTTTAGCTATTCTATTCACTTACTGTTAGTATCACAATTCAATTTATTTTTTTGAATTTATATTTGCTGTTTTTTTCGGAAACTTTGCAAAAAGAAAGGTGTATTTTCCCAGCTAGTGTTACCTATCACTGTGCCGGGAGGCACAGATTGCTTGCACGCACGCACGCACGCACGCACGCACACACATACACAGAGACCCACAATATAGAAAAAAAAATCACAGCATAAGAAGACAGACAGATATTCACAGGAGAAGAAGACACACATCATATAGTGAGAGCACAAGACATATACAAATATATTATTTACAGAAGAAGGCACACCTCCACATCTGGAGCAGCCGGGGTGGCGATCATGCCTACCTCTCCCTCACGGGGCTCAGTCAGGCTGTCGGTGGGCTCTACTGCAAGCCGAGGTGCTGGATGAGTCCCACACGGCAAGGGAGATCATGAGGGCCATGAACCGCATGGTGCAGGGGTGGCTCATTGGGCAGGCCGAGCTCACCCATGGGTTCATGGTCATTGACAACAGGGCAAATATGGTGAAGGCTGTCCATGATGCCAACTTTGTTGGCATCTTCTGTGTGGCACACAGGCTGCACCTAATAGTGAGGGATGACTTGGAGAGGGACAGGGCTGCCGGTGGCATTCCAATGCACTCTCTCAGCTTCTCCATATCCTTTTTGAATTGTGGAGGCCAAAACCAGACACAGTACTCCAGCAGCGGCCTCACCGAGGCCAAGTACAACAGGAGAATGATGACCCGGGATTTGCTTGAGAAGATGCTGAGCGCGCTGGCTTAAGCAATTCTAGGGATTGAGGGGGAATCAGAGTTTGTGCTCTACACACCTAGACCCAGGTCTCCTCTGGAAAGCAGCACCTTGGAGGAGGCTGAGGTTGTGGAGACAAGTGGCTACATAGCACTGCCAAGCCCATGAGCATGCTGCGGGTTTTTCTTCCCAAGGTGGAGAACCTTGCATTTTTCGGTGTTAAAAACCATCAGGTTCTCATCCGCCCACTTCATGAGCCTGTCAAGATCTGCCTGGATCACCCTCCTGTCCTCAGGTGTGCATGCTTTACCCCAAAGTTTGCTGTCATCGGCGAACTTGGTGAGCCCGATTCTGACACCAATGTCTACATCATTGATGAAGATATTAAAAAGTATTGGCCCTAGGACAGAGCCTTGAGGGACCCCACTTGTCACCGCGCACCACAACAATTGGCTACTGTCAACCACCACCCTCTGAGTCCTAACGTGGAGCCAATTCCCCAGCCAGCGGATCGTGACGAGGTCGAGGCTGCAGTTAGCCAGTTTTACCAAGAGGTGATCATGGGATACCAGATAGAAGGCTTTTTAAAAGTCAAGATATATGACGTTAATCTCTTCCCCCCTGTCCAGGTGATAGGTCACCTGGTCGTAAAAGGAAATGAGATTGGTTAAGCAAGACCTACCTGCAACAAACCCATGCTGGCTATCCCTCAGGATATTGCTGTCAGCTAGTCTGTTAAGGATCGCCTCTTTGATAATCTTTTCTAAGACCTTCCCCACGATAGAGGCCAGGTTGATGGGCCTGTAGTTCCCCGGATCTACTTTCCTCCCTTTCTTGAAGATAGGCACCACATTGGCCTTCTTCCAATCTTTGGGCACTTCACCAGAGCGCCAGGAGTTCTCAAAGATCCGTGCCAGGGGCTGAGCTATGATGCTTGCCAGCTCCTTGAGTACCCTCGGGTGTAAAATGTCAGGGCCAGCTGACTTGAAGGTATCCAGCCTGTCAAGGTGTTCCTTCACAAGCTCAGCTTCGATGGAGGGTAAGGAATCTCCCTCATCCAGGCCTCCCTGACCCACAGTGGGCGAGGGCGTCCCATGGGACTAGTGAAAAAATGACACAAAGTACCCATTTAGCAAGTTTGCTTTTTCTTGGGCATCAGTTGTCAGTTGTCCCATCTAGTTTAACACCTGCCTTTTTGACGCTCCATAAAATAGTACAACCACTTTTCATGGTGACTGAACCTGGGGTTCTTCAGAAAAGCACTCAGATTCAAAGGCCTCCAGGTCCCCAGGGAGGCTGCTCCTTCACATCTATCTTGGAGAGAATAAACTCTCCACAACAGGGCTTGCCCTTGCTTTTCCTCTGGCTCCCCACATATCTAAAAAAGGACTTTTTATTGTCCTTGATATTTGTAGCTAGCTGGAGTTCCATCGCAGCCTTGGCTTTCCTGGTTTGCTCTCTGCAGGTCCGGACCAGAGCAGAGTATTCCTCCTTGGTGGTGGTTCCAGTCCTCCATCCTTTGTAGGTCTTTCTTTTAAGATGCAGGAGGTCCACTAGTTCTCTGGAGAGCCAAGGGAGCTCCTGTGCCCTTTTGCTGCCTTTTCTCCGTGACGGGATAGACTTTGCTTGCACATCCAGGATTGCTCCCTTGAGGAGCAACTACTCATCCTGAACTCCCCTCCCCTTTGGGTTGTGGCCCTTCAGGGCCTCACTGACAAGCCTCCTTAGCTTGTCAAAGTTAGCTTTCCTGAAGTCGAGGACTTCTGTATTACTGACTGACTTGCCAGCTTTACGGCAGATGGTGAAAGGTGATCAGCTCGTGGTCACTGTCACCCAGCTTCCCTTTGATCATTAGGTCACTGAATAGGTTGTCCCCAGTTGCCAGTACCAGGTCGAGCAGTGCTTAACCTTTCGTCAGTCCGTAGACTTTCTGCATCAGAGGTCATCCATGCAGAAGAGAAAGCTTTGCGATCGCTCGTATTTGGCTGAGTACTCCTCCCACAAGATGTCTGGGTAGTTAAAGTCTCCTACGACAGCCATACACCGGGAGCGTGCAGCCTCAGCCAATTCCCTGGAAAACTCCTGGTCCAGGTCTTGACCCTGGGTAGGGGGTCTGTAGTAGACTCGCACCATAGTGTCCCCTGTGCCGTGTTCTCCATGGATTTTAACCCAGAGGGTCTCAAGTCATCCACTGTGGGTGCTAATGTCGGCTTACAGGGACACATAGATTTCCTTGACATAGAGAGCTACACCCCCGCCCCTTTTGTCCACTCGATCCCTCCTGTACAGGGTATAGCCATATATACCTGTGGCCCAGTCATGGGTGGAGTCCCACCAGGTCTCTGTTATCCCTATGATATCACAGTTATTTGCGTTTAGCAGGAGGACAAGTTCCTCCTATTTATTCCCCAAGCTCCTGGCAGGCAAGTGTCCCCTTGGGGGTCATTACCTTGCCTATAGATCATTCCAGCGCTGGGGCAGGGATAGGATCCCTTTAATGCCTTGGCCTGATGGCTTTGCAGGGGTTGCTCAGCAGGCCAGCAGTGGCGGTGGTCCCCTGACCCCCTGGCAGGCATAGTTTAAAGGCCGGTGGAGCAGGTCAGCCAGTCTGGCTGAAAAGAGTCTCCTCCCCAGCGGGGAGTCTGGCTGAGAAGAACCTCCCCTCCTTTCCCAGCAGCTCACTGCCTCTCTCACCAAAGAGCAGCCAAAGCCTTCCTGATGACACTAGCGCTGCAGTCTTTGGTTAACTACCTGGATCCTCCTCTCCCTCCTCAGCCTGTAGCTCGAGACTGGGAGGAATGAAAAAAACAACACCTGCACCCCTAGACCCTTTAGCCCTGCTCCCAAATCCCTGTAGTGCCTCATGACTCAATTGGGAGCGCTATGAGCCGTGTCATTGGTGCCCACATGGATAAGGAGCATAGAGTAGTGGTCAGTGGGCTGGTGGAACTCAGGGATCTTCTCTGCAATGTCTCAGATTCTGGATCCCAGGAAGCAGCATACTTCCTGGGGTAAGGGGTTGGGGCAGCAGATTACCCCCTCAGTCCTCCTCAGGATGGAGTCTCCCACAACAAACACTTTGCGTTTTGTCTTGGGGGGAGCACGGATGATATTTACAGTAGCGCCTGTGTTGCCTGTGGGAGCTGACAACTCAGCAGGCTCTGCTGGGGCTGCAAGACGTTCCTGTTGCAAAGCTCCAGTGGGGCAGGGGCCTTGGTGTGGCGGGCCCTGGGGCCCTTGACCACCTTGGTCCATCCCCTGGGCTGGACAGAATGGAAGGTCCTCCAAGTCCTCCCCTGTCCTGGAGGGAGACCGTGGTCTACCCTCCAGCTCTTGGGGGAGAAGGGCCTGGCAGTAGGAGCTGATCTCTTGCTCACAGTCCCTGATGGCGCGCAGTTTCTGGACTGTGGCCTGGAGCTTCTCCAGCTGGTGCGTCAGAGACCCCCAAAGGGAGCAGACCTCACAAGGGGAGGGGGCCATGGTCCTGACCCCAGAGCCTGAAAAAGTGTCAGGCAGCCCCCGCAGCTGAGAGCCAGAAGCTCCATCTGCATGGAGCCTGGAACCATGGGCTCCATCTGGGTGGAGGCCTCTGAGATGCCAGAGGGGGTGGCTGCAGACCCTGAGGGGACCCTTGGAGTGTGGTGTGTGCCAATCCATGTCATGCCGCTGTTGGGCTGTCTACGGCTGGGACTGTCTACTCTGGGGACTCACAGGCAGGGCCTCGGGCCCTTCTGCATGCCCTCCTGTACAAACTCCACGCGCTGGGCCCAGGAGCATGCCTGTTTGCACAACCTGTTCGCGAGGCTCCAGTTGTGTGGCTCCCTGTCGGGCTGAGCCAAGTAGGAGCCAGCAGGGGCATGACCCTCCCCGCCTCCGCCTCATGCAGCTCCCAGCTGGCTAAGGTGGCTAAGTCCCTCCCTTAATGGACTCCTGCTTACCTGTGAGCAGGCCGGGCTCGCTGGGGGTCCCTGGGCTCATGGGGGTGCAGTGGACTTCCACCTGCGTGTCTCTCACTGGAGCTGGGACCAAACCTGTGTGGCACCACCACCAATACTGCTACAAGCCGGCTGATTTCGAAATGCAGGAAGGCGGCAGGCTACTTCCACCACAGCATCAAGGGGGGGCAAGATGCTGCGGGAGAAACAGGCAGAGCTGAGCATCCCGCAGCACAGAATCATACAGGATGTGGAGACTCGGTGGAACTCCACATACCTGATGCTCAAGAGGTTGGTGGAGCAACAGAAGGCCATCCATGAGATGGCCTTGCTTGGGGAGATTGGGATCAGCGACTTCCTGAACAGAGCTAAGTGGGGTACCATCTCCCAGATCTTGGTGGTCCTGAAGCCCTTCCTCGAGGCTACTGAGACCCTTAGTGCTGGTAATGCCTTCCTCAGCCAGGTGATCCTCATAGTGAGGGAACTGGAGAACCAAATGGAGAAGTTCCAGGGGATCAATGTTCCTGGCTGCGGCAGGCCACTGTGACCAGCTGTGCAGGTACTGGTGAGGCAGCTGAAGGAGGGCATCTGGAGATGGCTGGATCCCTTGTGGTCCAGTACGGTCCACATGATGGCGGGCATGTGCGACCCAAGGGTGAAGGGGAGCATGTGCACTGGCAGACCCCAAACCCTTGATCACTGGATGCACTTGTGCTGGTGAACAAAGTCAGGGAGGCCGAAGTGCAGAGGCGAGGTGATGTAGAAGAGGGGGATCCACTTTCTTGTGCCAGCACTCCCAGCACCAGTACTGTGGCTGTACCAGCACCAGCCAGTCTCCTCCACACCAGCCACTGCCAATATGGACCATGGGCATGGCTTCAATGCTGGGGTCCAAACGCACCAGACCCCAGCATCGGGCAGGTAACTCCTAGGCTTTGGTGGCTACCTATCTCGCTGAGGATGTGGAGACTGGACTGCAACCCCTTGGCCTACTGGGCAAACTGCAGGCAGATGTGGCAGGGTCTGGCCATGGTTGCCCAGCAACATGTGTCCTGTCCACTGACCAGTGTTCCAAGCGAGAGGGTGTTCAGCATTGCTGGGGATGGTGTGACACCCCACCGCACCTGCTGGGATCCTACATTGGTGGAGCAGCTGGTGTTCCTAAAAGTGAACATCCCACTGCTGGGGTTCCCCAAGCTCCACCTGCAGATGGACTGAGTGCCACCCTCCTCACTCTGTCTGCACCAATTTCCTTTTTTGAGTTTTTGAAAAGCCAAGTAATGCCCCACTCTCAGCTGGAGGGGGCACTAACTGCATCACCAGCCAGCAAGGGAAGAACATGTCCCTGCTGAGCTCATTTCCCTGCCAGGACAAACTTGGAGGTATGGGATTGGGGCTATAGGGAAGAAGGAGAACCCAGGTCCTGGGCATGGCCACTAAAACTGCACCCTGCCAGGGTAGGGAGGCCTGGTGGGACTGCTGGCAGTGCGGTAGCCCTGTAAATGCCAGGGCCAACGATGCCCTGGTGAAAGGCGGGTAGGAGGTGCCATAACCTGCAGCTAATGCATGCACACACACAGTCCTGACTGGGGAACGCCCAGACCTGTCACAACTTTGACAGACCTGACACTTGCTGGTTGCAGTGCAGTTGTGAGGCTCCCGGTGAGCTCAGCTTAGCTGCCCGGGATGCCAGCTTTAGGGTTGAAAACCCCTTTGTCAGGCTGAGGAAGTACCTGCAGTTGGT
>NW_005843209.1:248956-250075 GCF_000455745.1 Alligator sinensis
GAAGGGAGGCGTCAGGGGGGAGGGACAGGCTGGGGTGGGGAGTAGGAGGGAAAGGGGGATGTAGCAAGGCAGGTAAAAGTACAGATGTGCCTGGGGTGTCAGATGTCTGGCAGGTTGTAGTGTGTCAGAAGTCCACTGTCTATATTGAATCTATGAGCTTCTGTACCTACTACCTAGGAGGCTGATGAAGTGTAGTTCATAGGCCCAGCTCTGAAAAGTGGTTTGTATTGTAATTTTTTCCCTCTCAGGATCAGGCCTGAGAGACTGGAGACAGAGTATTTTTTTGGTGAGGAATGTTGTGATGACTGTGGCCTTATGGGTGATACGGCTTGTCGGTAAGGTAGTCCCTCCCCTCAACTTGCCTGCCACGACTTTGCTGTTAAATTATCAAGAGAGGGTTTCAGTGGAGATCTTCCCAGAAGGGGCTTCCCGACAACGGCTGTGCTTACGGTTGTTAGTTGCGATGTTCGATGGGGCTCCACCTCCCCTACACCCTGTCCACTCGCCAACTGATTATGTGTTGAACCGATGTTGGCCTTGGCCTTGTGGGATTGCCCGCTGTCTGCTTCGGGTGGAGGGAAGAGCACTCAGCTGAATGGCTTAGCCGGTTCGTGTCCCTTCTCTCTCTATCCCTTGGACTTTCCTCCTTTCCTTTTTTTCTTTCTTTCTGTGGTCTTCAGAAATAATATTCTTCTGGGGAGGAGTGGGATGCGGAGCTGCTTCCTCTTCCCCACCTGTCTACAGGGGGTTCAAAACCCCTCCCCTGCTCTACCTCTTCCAGGGGTAGGGTAGGGTGCGCCTGCCTCTCCTGGTCAGCCTCTCGCAGGGAGCGGCAGTACTTCCCCTGCTTTGTCTCGGGCAGGGGATCAAAGATTTCCCCTGCCCCACTTGCCGGTGCTGTGCCAGCTACGTTGTGCTTCTTCCTGGAGGGAGCCTCAGCACACCAGATGTGCTGCCCGCTAACTCTCTCTCCCTCTGTCTCCTCCTCCTCCCCACGCGTTTTGTCGGGGCTTTTAAACTTCGCCACTGCAGCCATGCTGGTTGCCGCGATTGGTCCACCTGCTCCCCATGCTCGGAACAGCTGCTTAAACAGCTGACATAATGCTGGCTTGTGCGGCT
>NW_005843209.1:250102-266880 GCF_000455745.1 Alligator sinensis
CTGAACCAGACGGAAGTAAGTCCCTCCTTGGGGGGTCTGTTTCTGGGTTTTGGGCCCCTCCAGTGTTCTCCCTCACCTCCTTTCAAGCCTGTGGGGGCGTGTTGCCACCACAAATGTGCTCCCACAGGTAGTTGGGTTTTGTTGTCTTTGATAGATTCTGGTTTGTGGGGGTACTGGAGATAGTTGGCAGGTTTTGTGTTTTGAGCTGTAGGAAGTTGGCTTTCATTCTGGTGATGAGGTTAGGCGCTTGTTTGAATGTACAAACAAAGACAAGAAAACTCAACTACCTGTGGGGCCTACAATACAAACCACTTTTCAGAGCTGGGCCTATGAACTGCATTCTATCAGCCTCCTTGGTAGTAGGTACAGAAACTCATGGATTCAATATAGACACTGACAGTGGAATTCTGGCACATTGCGACCTGACGGACATCTGACACCCCAGGCACCTCTGCAATTTTACCTGTGCTGCTACATCCCCTTTCCCCCCCTACCCCTCACCCCAGCCTGTCCCTCACCCCCTGATGCCTCCATTTCCATTTTCACTGACTGGCTTTTTTGCCTGCATTGCGGGCCAGGCCAGCCTTTGGCTTCTTTACTATTCCTTCCATCCAGGACCAACTGCAGGTACTTCCTCAGCCTGACAAAGGGTTTTCAACCCTAAAGCTTCCATAGATAAATTTTTAAGTACTTCTTTTTTTCATAATACACATATAGACATAAAAACACAAGATAAGCCATCACGCACCATGAATAACATCATATGTCCAACACAACACAACATATTTACTTCTTGCTGACAATTCCTTTATAAAATGACAGGCTCTGTGACAGTTCTGTTTGGGTACCTTCGATGCTGCTGCTGATGCTACTGGTGTTGAGCCAGCTAAGTTATTGTACCTGTTGTCACGTAAAGCGGAGGACTGGGCGTGAGGCTGTAGGGGAGGAGGAGGCCTCACTGGGGCACACTGCTGTGTTGTGCAAAGGCCTCAGCGCCAGGAAGGGTGCACCTTAACACACACACAATGTCACCCACCCACATGATGAGTTTTGCCTGTCAGAAGCTTGGGGTGCAGGGCCCTGGATGACAGACTCCCCCAGCGAGACATACACAGCTGGCAGTCTTCGTGGCCTGGCAGGACCCAGCACTCAGGCCTGCACTAGGACATACACAGCTGGTAGGCTTTGTGGCCTCACCAGGAGCTAGCATCCCTGCAAGTTGCACCCAAATTGGAGCTAAAATAACAAAGTTGTAGATATTTCATTCATCCCCCATTATAACCTATAGCCAGATCTCCAAGGTGGCTCCTAAGTTTCAGTGCCGCTTCGGCCGGATCGAAGTGGTAAACCAATCCGGAGCTCCAGATCAGATCGTGGCCATCTGAAGTGGCTGGATCCAAAGCCAGATTGGATTGCTGCCGACTCGCACAGGCCTATTTATCAGTGTGTTAGCTGGAGAAATGCAGAGAGAGGGGAAAGGGCAGAGATACTTGTCTGCCAAAAACCCCCCAAATAAAGCAGGAAGACAAATGCAGCTGCAGCAGTAATTTCCCCCTGCTCTTCAGCTTCAATATTTCTTTGCTAAAACCCATTGTAGCAGTGAGCCTGCACTGCACAGCCAGACCCAGGCACTTCTGAATGTTGTGAGAATAGGGATGGGGACTTTTTAGTTGGCCCTTCTCTGTGTGACAGGATGAGTCGTGCTTAGGATAAAACCTTTGATCCTGTGATCACTACTCCTACTCCATGTCAGTATTCTTTCTTACTCATATCCTTACCCTTATCAAATGCTGGGTTAATTGCTGATAGGCTTTCCCTTGTGACTTAGCCTTTCCCCCAGAGTTTGCCATAGTTAGAAGTGTGTATGTTTGAAGTGATGTTTTATTTCTAGGTCACTCTGGGAGTCCTGAGGGAACATTTCTTCATTTGTAATCCCTCTCCACTTCTGTCCTTCTGAGCCCCCAATTTTGTATCATTCCTGGGTCTCCTCTTGGGTAGAAACATGGAGAGAGAATTCCTGACAAAGTTGGCTAATGTTACTTTTGGAGTGACCCACTATCAGAGCCAGAGGGGAGGCAGGAAAATGATGGTTCAGGAAGAAGGCTGTGGATGGTAGACATGAAGATAGAAACAAGTGGAGTGGGGGAGGTGTGAAGTGAGGTATAGGCTTCTTACTGAGCCTTGTACAGCTTGTGTTGTCAAACTTGTGCTCAGTAGTGTTCGCTTGTGGAAAGTTAGCTTCTTTTGGGGGACTATAGAAACTGTATACCTATAACAGGGCAGCGAACCTGCAGCATGGGTGCCGCAAGTGGCATGTGGCAGATCAGCAAGGGAACAGGTAGCAGGGATAGCCAGGGCAGGGAGCAGGAATCAGGGCAAGAGAACGAGCAGAGAGCATTGGGCAGGGAGCAGAAAGCTGCGGAGATCAAGCAGAGGAAGAGGATGAGAGTGGCGCTTGGGGAGGGTGCAGACCAACTTTGGGCACACCTGCCAAAAAGGTTGGCCTGCACTATTGTATAGTAGCTTTCTCTATCATGTCTGTGTATGAATCTAGTGATTGTGTGGCAATGCCTTTTCACCTCTTTGTGCTGCCTTCCTCCCCTTTCAAATATTGCTGGTTTTGTTTTATAAATGTAATTTGCAAAGGACCCAGTAGTTTTGCATGTTTGAAGGGGTCAGGGGATGCATTCACATTGGCATCTTATTTTCCTATACAAGTGGCACCACTCTTGATTGGGATTAGGAATGGCAAAAGAAAACAGATGTATTCTAGTCCCAAGGGCTTCTGTTTAAATTTCTTTTTATTCAGGCAGCTATAGAAACAGCACTCCAGTCCAGGAGGAATACACAGGGATCTCATGAGGTTGAAGCTGTTATGTCTACTGAAATGAAATAAAATGCAACATTAAAAAATTAACACTACTACTACCATTATAATGATATATGTAAATATATCTGTG
This sequence comes from Alligator sinensis, assembly GCF_000455745.1. Lineage (NCBI taxonomy): Eukaryota > Metazoa > Chordata > Crocodylia > Alligatoridae > Alligator > Alligator sinensis. The sequence continues at coordinate 253,063 of NW_005843209.1, forward strand.
ATTTCATTATATTCATTCATTATATTCAGTTGATATTCGTTATATTCATTCAGTAATACTTATTAATATTCAAGAATCTGGCTAGGGACTCAGGTTTACTGGATGGTGAATTTCTTCCCCCTGTATAGATCAGGAATGGAATCTGTATTTCTAAATATCTGTCCCTCTTTTGTCTCTTCTAATACTCTAACTGGATAGGACAGTTTCTTCATCTTCTATACGTGTGCTCTGAGAGGGGGATGAGGGGATGGCGCTTTAATCAGAGGTTGTGTGTAGATGAAATGAAGGGCATGTGTGCACAGCACTTAAAGGCAGGTTAAATGCTTCTGCATCGCTTTAATGGTGTTGGTGTTTACACGCATCAGTGGTGTATTATGCAGTACTTCCAGCCACTGTAGCAAATTCGGCAGCGTAATGCGCCTTAAATGACTTGGGATGCAGCAAACTAAAACTCCTCTGAGGAGTTTTAGTTTGCTGTCCTACCACCGTGGAGTGAAGCGCCAGGCTCCATGCAGCTCAGGGACTCTGCAGGAAGCCCGTGCAGGCAGCCTGGCAGCAGCCCGGGAAGGCAGGCTCAGCTCCACCCCCAAAAAATGGCAAGCTTGATCCTTTTTTTTTTTCCCCCCTGGAGCCTGCCTGCCTGCCTAAGCTGTGCGGGCCCCAGTGCTTCCTTCTGCGGCTGCAGTGCCCCCCCAGGACTGCCTGAGCTGGGTGCCTGCAGGTGGGTGCCACCTGGGGGGGCACCACTGCCATGGAGGGAAGCACCAGCCCCCCCTGCAGCCCAGGGACCACTCCTCTTGCTGCCAGCTTGCCCTCCCCTCCCCGCCGCCAGAGAGGCAGGGAAATGCATGGGGGGGGGCATGACATGGGGGTTTACCTGGCCCTAAATTGAAGTGGTGTTTTTAAAAACCCACCACTTAAATTTAGGGCCCCCTTTTTGTCTACACAAGGCCAGAGTGACTCTGAGAGCCAGTCTAATTAAAGAGCTCAGAGCATCATGTGCATCAGCGTCCCCATGCTGAATAATGGCGGCAGTGGCACTTTAACTAACGCTCAGTGAACCAGCTTTAGTTAAAGCACCCCAACACCATTTTTCAGTGCAGGGACACATACACATGGTGGTGAAGTCTGCTGGAGCACAGTAATTACCACACTCCAGCAGAGTTAATTAAGCAGGTCTGTTCCGACGCACTTTATTACAGTGCATTGGGCAGCCTCGATGTATGTGTATAGATGCCCCTGAATGTCCCATATTTTGGCATATCACATTTCCAGTGTGTGTGTGTGTGTGTGTGTGTGTGTGTGTGTGTGTGAGAGCAGGGCGGGCGGTGGGTGTTTCCTTCCATATTTGAGCAATACAGAGTCTAGCTGCTAAAACCCAGAAGATACTAGCTTTTCATTCTGCACAGGGTAAACTTCCTTTACTGGGCCACCCAACAAGCAAACGTCATGCCCTCTGAAGAGCCCCACTATGTTGCACATTCCTGGAGGCAGTAAAGATAGAGAGAGGGAGGGGGAGGTACCAGATAGATTGCTCAGTAAAAGTGAATTTCCATTCAGAGTCAACAAACTAATAATAAACTGTACTGGGAAGGGACCAGGGAGAGAGATAATGAGATCATAAACCATTTGGCAGTGGATAACATCAACACAAGAGAAAAGTATTATTTATTTATTTATTTAAAGTGTAGCCCAGGCATATACAGGGTATGTACCCCTACTCTCCAAACTGAAGGGGATTGTCAGCAGGCAGAGATGCTGTGGGAGGAAACTGTCAATCGCAGTTTCCGCTCAGTTCCCTATACAGTCAGGCCAGGACTCAACTGCTTAACTATATACAGGTTTATTAATTAATAAAATAAAGTTATATACACACACATATATCTACATATAAATAATCACTTATTCAGTGGTACAGGACTATATTATATACTTGACTTATACCTCCTATAGAGCTTCAACCCACACAGGTAAGCAATGGATCTGGAACAGGTAAGTATAGGTAAACACAGGTAAATTTAGCATGTCAACAAAGATAAATGCAATTAGCTATTTACAGTCCATGAAAGAACATTGTCATGTATGCAGTGGAAATCAAAGATAAGAATACACTTGTACTCATATAACAGTGAAACCTCAAATGCAAAATATAAGGTGTAAATGACAAAATATGAGGCGCTCGCTCATCCTTCCAGGTGTTGAGGGTGCTACTATGCTAAGGTCTCCACATTTAATGAGGGGAGGCCTAGCTGCAGCTCTGCCAGGGGAAAAAGGGACAATGCTCCAGGCCCCTCTAACCCGTCGTGGGCTGGGACAGGACCCCTTACCACACAGGGGCTTCTGCTGGCTCCCTCCCGAGGGTTCCCTCCCCTGTGGGATACTCTTGTTCTCAACACTCATGACCCCTGGTGATGCAGGGGTGCTCTGGCTCTGTGGGATGGGCGCCTCTCCTGGCACGGTAGGTGGCCACTGCTCAGGCTTTCTCCCATCCTGATGCCTGCTCATGGCCCTGTGCACCATTTGGCTCACTCCTTAAGGTTGGGTTGGAGACCCGGGCTACCTTGTGTGACACCAGGGCTTGATCAGCTCCTGGACCCACTGGGGGGGTATTGCCATGTCAGCAGCCTGACCACATACCAGGGGTGTGGGACCTGAGCCACCTTGAAGCAGCTCCCAGAGTCCTGGTCTGCTCTTGGACCCTCTGTGCAGCGATCTCTGCACCACACTTCTAGCTGCCTGCCGGGGTTGCGGACCTGAGCTGCCTTGAGTGGCTCCCAGGGTCTGGGCTCTGTGCACCAAATCCATGCACCACTCCCTGGCCACCTGCCAGGGGATGCAGACCCAGACTGCCACAAGCAGCCCCAAGGTCTGAGCCCCATGTGCCACCCCGTGCACCAATGGGGCTGAGGCATTGGTCCCGGCAAGGGGTGTCTTCAGGGCTCTTCTGGGCACTGTTTCATCTGCTGGGCAGCTCTTCCCCAGCTCTTCCTAGCCCCTTTTTCCTTTGTCATCCCCTGATGCGTCTGACATATGCTGGGCACACGGCTCCTTTTATTCTCTTCAGAGGCTCTGCCCCTGAAGTCTTGCTGGACCTGCAAAATGCAGGCTTCAATCAGGTCTGGGAGGCTTCTTGCCCCTCCCCCTCTCCAGGCAGGGCAGGGTTGGCTCCTCCCAGTCCTTACCTGAATGGTGGATGGGCTCCACCAATCAAAATGAAGATTTTTCAAGTGCAGGACATGCTGGGCTGAATCGGTAAGTCCGACACAAAAGGGAAAACCCATTCCAGTGGTTTCTTTTCCTTAAAGGCATTTTGGACTTAGCTCTTCCCACACTACAGGTACTGGTTGCTAAAGGGTAAAAGCTGGGTTAATAGCCTGACCATGGGTTGGAATTAGGTCAGTTGGACTCTTTCTGGTGGAATGTGGTGCTATAACCTATTGCTCCCACTGCCAATGGTGGAAGGGGACCTGGCTCTGGCTGTCATTGCCAAAGTCCCCTGGACCACGCTAGGAGGGGGTTGGCTCTGCCCCTTTCACACCCAAGGGCTTCTCTTTCCCATGTGTGGTGGGGGGTGTTAGTGTTTATTCTATCCTCAGTTCTCTGTCTCAAAATGTAGGTCTTTCTGAACAGATTGGATCTGCCAAACTGGGCCACAGATTTTGCCAGAAGCAGGTGTCTCGTGTGTTGCATTTGCCATCTTTTTCCTGTGGGCCTGAAAATATTTCCAAACCAGCCTTTCCCATAGCCATAGGCACTGGGGTTCTTCATGTTCAGTCCTGCATGTAACCATTTTAGGCAAGAAGTGAGAGACCAGAAAAGGAATGTCAATTCACATCAGGCATGGCTGACTTCAGATTTTGAATGATGGCGTGTCTGAGGCCAAAGTAGGGTTAGTGCTGCAGCCCAGCATCCCCCAACACCATGCTGAGGTATTGATTCAGTAGTGATGGCGAACAACTGAATCCCTGGGTTGCTGACACTGAGTGCAGACAGCTGTTCAGTAAGTCATGAACTAGTAAGGAACAGTGAGCAAATGCAACTAGCAAAGCAGGGGCTAATTTAGTGGGGGTGAAATGAAAACAGGTGAATGGTGCCTTGGGAATCTGGCTGCTGCTGTTTTAATTCCTGCTAGAATGGACAACACTTTCCTTTCCATTCAGCTCTGCCCGTGAGGGGGATTATTTCAGTCAATAGTTCTCATGGGGGGCAATGTATTGCTAACTCAATGCTGGCAGCTCCCAGCTGGAGGCCTGCCTGGGCTTTTTTCTCTGCTGTGCTGTAGATGTGTTGTTGCTGTTCCCATTTGCTCTGGGCTCTGATTGATGTTGGGGTGCCTGGCAGGGGAGAAAAGAGATGTGTGCATTGCCTCCCTTGTGTTGCTGTAGGTAGGAGGCAGTTGCACGCATCCCACCTGGCTTGGAGAGGATAGGAAAAGGGAGAGGAGAGGAGGGAGTGGGCTGAGACCAGCTCCTATCCCCTGAAAGCTTTCTTTTCTCCTCTGAGGGCTTGGTTGGGAGGAGGCATACCCTGGCCCTGATGTTAATTACCTCCAAGGACACACTTGTGTCTGGAGCAGAGGAAGGGGACAAACAACAACCAGTACAAGGCTGAGGGGTTTTGGAGCAAATGAGACTGACCCAGTGACAACAGTGGGTGGGGCTGGATCATCTTCTCTCACCAGCAGAACCCCTTCTGCCCCACATTAGGAGGGCCTGGTTTTGCCTCTTCTCTTTTGCAAAGACCTCTTGCACCATGCCCCTGCCCCTTCTTCCCAGTTCAGCCACCAAACAGGGCATGCAGAAAACAGCCAGGCTACTTGACAAAGTGGTGATCAGGGAGCAGCAGTTGCATTTTGAATGAGCCACGGACTCTGGTGTCTTTATTACTCAGATAGTCAGATGACCTCTCAGGGCATATCGGCCTAAGCAAAAAACATGCTTCTGGGCATTTGGAGCACTTGAGGTCTGAATCTGTCTGGCTCCATGTTGGGGAGGGAGGCCAAAGGATGGGTACTTCAAAATTACTAGCACCTCTCCTCTCACTAATTGAAAAAGCAGCATCAGGCCCAGCCCTGCTGAGCGGTCTTGTCAAATGGAATCAGACTGAAGGAAACTAGACTGCAGGAGGGGATGTGGCAAAACTGGGTCATTGAACCAGACCCTTTGTGAAGTATTTTGCTGAGACACCTCGCCTAAAAACACCAAGTAACCTGAATTTTCCAGGGTGGCCCCACATTTCAAGGCCATATCCCAGAGTTCTAAAGAGGGCATCTGAAATAGGACTTTTGTTCTAAATTAGCCAGGCTGCCCTGTTCCCTGCAGTCAAAGGAGCTGTAGGGATGTAGCCCCTTGGGTAGGTCTTGTTTATTTTCAGTGAGGTAAAATAAGTACTTCTGCTTTAAGTGACAGAGTAGTTCCATCCAATCTTGACTGCCTTCTGCTACATCAAGGTAGAGGCAGCAGTAGAGTTTCATCTTGATTATGCCAAGTTGTGCAGGGTAAAGAAAGGCTCAGGCTCCCACATCTCCATGAGTCTTAGCTTATGGGAACTGTATGTACAATTCCTGAGTGTCTGGAAGGGCCTCATGGCCCTGAGCAAGTAAGTGGTATAAGTGCTGGCACAGAACAGGTACAAGAGAGCCTCTTACTGGCCCTCAGCATCACTGTCTTCCTAGAAACTATTTGTGTGCGCTTGCGTGTGTTTGTGTACAAAAGCAATCTGTCTCCCTTATTGGGAGTACTAGTATTTTAAGTACATTCTCTGTCTTGGCATTAATATGTCCCCTTTGCCTTGCCCTTGGGCAGGAATGAATCCCAGCTTATTAGAAAGATAAGATCTGTCCTCCTGGTGATTGGAGTCATTGCACTGCACAATTACATTTCCCTAACAAGGATGAGAAACATTCAAAGGGCAGCACAGCTGGCTTTGCTCATGGGGAACTAGGGCTCCTGCCTGGTAGCTCTGTGTTCCATTGTCTGAGGAGGGACAGTGGTGGGGAAATGGAGTTTGACATGAACCCTTAGGGAAAGGGTGACAGCATGGTATAGAGAAAGTGCTGGATGTGTGTGTGTGTGTGTGTGTGTGTGGAGTGAAATGGGAAAACCTCAGGAGGCTCTGTACCAAAACATAATCTCTGTTTTATGCTGATCTCAACCTCCCTTTCCAAGTACTTGCAGATAGTTAGGTCTTCCAAACCAGTCTCTATCTCTCCTTTTCAACCATTCCTGCACTGCTGCTTTCTCCTTAGTTTAGCTGCCCATTGAGTTGTCTTTTGAAGATGCATGTGATGTGTTGTGTGTTTGTGCACATGTATTCATAAGTATTTCTAGCATGTTTCAGCTGATGATCTCAAGGAGGAAAGACTGTATCAGTGTAAAAGGTTTGCAAAGAGCCGTTTGCCTCTTGATCAATGATACAAAGACTGTATTAGCTCTCTGGACATATTTGCATTATCTTTGGTTATCTATCCTTCAGGTACCCAAATGTTTCTTCTCCTTCACACGTGTCTTCCTTTTTTATCAGTCACCTCCCCTCTCTCTACTGAATAATTGTGTTGTATCTTTGTGTTTGAATCATGGTCTAAAGTTTTCAGGGTAGAGAATATCTTTTATTGAATGTTGGTAAACCCTGACATTCTTCCTGGGAGCAGCAGTGGAAGGAAGGGCTGTGTAGCCAGAGAGAAGGAGGAGAAAAATGAGAGAGAATCAAAAGGAAACACAATTCTGAATGTATTAATTCTCTAGAGGAATAGCTGCATCTGATCTGAATACTGGACCAAGCCTATGCATATCAATACCCATATCAGGCTCCATATGCAGTCTTTGAGAGCAGTGCCTCTCTGTTACAAAACAGAATGGATTTTTTGACTAGCAAGATGCCTATAAATGTAAATTCCCTCAAGGTGCAGGATTGGTTTTGATCAGCCCTAATTCTGCTACAAGACCACATAATGTATATAGATTCTGGGTTGGTATCAAAGAGGCTGATCTGAAGCCATTCTCTTTGATGCGAAGGTGATCTGGAATCAGAATCTGACATTACCCAAACATGACAGAACAGACCATTAAATCCCTCTGGAGCATTATGAACTGGCAGTTGCTAAGGATTTTTAAATGCAAGGCAGGCTGACAACATTGTTGGGTAGTAAAAGTACGTTAAGAACTCTTGATAGGAGCAAAGCTGCTAAAGGCCTGGTTAAGTACAGAAATAGGAGCTAAGTGGTTCAGGACAAAAGGTGGAAGATGGGATATTTGCATTTTCCAGTGAAATTGGGTCTCGATGTGGTCTCAGGATTCATTTGTCTCTGAAATGTCTCTAGACAAGAGCAAACTGAAGAATACCCCATCACAAACCAAGGGCAGACTATTTCTACCCTGTACATTGGAGCAGAGGCCTGGGCCAGGCACCATCTTGGCCACCTGAATTGACAAAGAAGGATCTGCCCATCTTGCAGGCCCTGCAGAGCCTGCAGGCCCTACAGGTCCTGCAAGCCTCCCTGGTTTAGGCCCTGCCTTAGGGTGCTACTGAAGGGTAATGTTTAAGGGCCCTTTTGGTGTGGCCTTTCAGCAGGGACAGAGGGTTTTTTTGTTACCTTCCTGCTATGGCTCTTTCTTCTTCACACATTCACTTAATGTTGTGTGTTGGGGGTAAGAGGAGAAGTTATGCAGTTTTTGGGATAGCCACTTCTGTGTAGGAGAGAGGGGTATGGGCTTGGGAGGGACATAGTGGAAGAAGGGAGGGAATTCTCCTGGGTATGAGGCAGGGGAGTGGGTGGGCAGGGGAGTGGTGGAAATAAGTTTCTTATGCCTGGATGCAAATGGAAGTTGGGGTTGGTCGGAGGGTTTGCTGTTATGAGTGATAAAAGAATGGGCATGTTGGGGAGGGTTCAGGTTTGGGGGTGTTGTTTGGAGCATCTACTGTTGTTTCTTATCTGGGGGAAGGGGTTTTCATTTATTGTAAGCTGCCCTGAGCCTTTCTGGATAGGGTGGGATATTAACCTAAATATTGATGATAACAACAATGGGGGAGCTTCTGACTTGGTTTTAATTCAGCTCAGAACAGCTCAGAATTAGGGAAGATGCAGCAAGTAACACAGTGCCATTTTGCTGCTACCACCCTTGGTTCAGGTTTAAGTTCAGCCACAAGTTTAAGAATTACACAGTCCCTGGTGTACACACCCAGGAGATGAGTGAGCATTTGGAGGATTCTGGGGATACTTTTCTGTTGCTGTTTATTCCACTTGCTATGAGCACCCTGGCTTTAGGGATACCCTTGGGAGTAGAATTAAGGATCTTCTTATGGGTCCAGGAGGGAACTCAGGGCCAAAAGAAAGGACTCAGTAACTTGGACTAAAGGAGAATGTGTTTAAGGCTCATGTAATCTGTGGGCTGCAGCACTAAAGAGTAATCCAATTTCAGTTTCCCTCTCTTTCTCTCTCTTTCCCCACCCCACCCCCTCCTCTTCACACACATACATGCACAAACACACACAGGGGCAGATAGAGCTGGGGTGCAGTGGTGCAGTTGCACCATTCTCTTTGAATCCTGCTCCACCCGAACTCTAAAACCAACTGCCTGGGAGGGACAGTAGCATTTTTATTCAGATAATGCTAAGAGTCCGTTGACTTCATGGTTCAGTATTATCTCCCTAATCACTGTTAATCTCTCTCTACTCCACAGGTTTTGGGTATGACCATAAACTGCATCTGACTGGAGGACCTGGGGGCAATGTGGTGAGGCTACTCATGGTGGGGTAGCTTCTGAAAAAGACCATATGTTGCAACCTCCACAGTAAGGTGAGTATAGGACACTTCAGATCCCTAGCCCTTACTTCCTTGTGGGTACTCTTTGGTTGGAGAAAGGCTAAGGGACATCACTCTGACAGAAATGTGGGTGTTAGGCAATTAACAGGAGTTCTTATCTGTTGCTTTCTGGCAGAAGCTACAACCATTGAGGCACTGAACATCTGCACTTGGTTTGACCTTTGGATTCTGTCTCAGTGGTCTAAAGTGGGGATGGGCAGCCTCCACTCCTCCATACTGTTGCCTAGGTGTGTGCATTAGGGGTGTGCAAATCGGGCCCTATTCGATTCATATTCGGAATCGACCCGAATCAGGGACAGTGATTCAATTTGTTGATTTGTATCACTGTCCCTGATTCAATTCGGCTGAATCCGAATCTGAAGAGTTGATGCTGATTTGGAGGATCAGCAATTTGGCCATAGACACAGCTTTAAAAATTTTTTCTACATACCTCAAGGTATCAGCACAGCTTGTGAATGCTGCAGTGCTGGGCCACATGAAGCATCCCACAGAAGTGGGGTGGGACCCTCCACGTGCTCAGCGGCGAACCTGGAAGTGGACCGGAAGTACTTCTGGTCCACTTACGGGTCTGCTGGGGAGTGCGCTGCCCACCCTCCCCCACATGCCTCCCTGGCTTGGCGATCAGCTGCAGGGGGACCCCAGGTGCTCCCCTCAGATCCAGGAGGCACCAGTCACCGAGCTGAGGGGGGGAGGAGGGGCCCAGCACACTCCCTGGCAGACCTAGAAGTAGACCAGAAGTGCTTCTGGTCCACTTCCAGGTCTGCTGCTGAGCACGCTGGGGAGCCCCCTGCTCTCCTGTGGGACACTCCATGTGCACCAGCATTACAGCAGTCATGAGCCTCTGCTACCTAGAGGTATGTAAAAATAATATTTAAAACTGTCTCTATTTCCGAATCTTTCCGAATTGATTCGGAAGGTTCCAGTTTGATTCGGAGAGATTAAAGGGTCTTCTGATTCAATTTGGATTTGGAGGTTCGGTCACCGAATTGGGCCAAATCTCCACTGAATCGAATCAGGGACCGAAGCATCACACAACCCTAGTATGCATGGAAGGTCTTGGTGACTAGACCTCTTACATGTACACCATGATCCAGAGGGTCTGTGGTTGTCTACATACTCCACAGGTGTTTATAGACCCTCAATCCTTTTTAATGGTCTTGATGTTTCACTGTTCCAACTACCCTTTAGTATGCAATTTTGCTGTTTGTTAGCCATTCATGGTAATGTTCCTCTTCTATTTTATATCTTTGCAGATTGTTTATTAGGTGTAGCTGAAAGCCTTAACTCAGATTTTTCATAGACTTTTTCATAGACATTAGGGCTGGAAGGGACCTCGGAAGATCATCGAGTTCAGCCCCGTGCCCAAGGGGCAGGAAGTCAGCTGGGGTCATAGGATCCCAGCAAGATAAGCATCCAATTTTCACTTGAAGGCGTTCAGTGTAGGTGATTGAACCACCTCTGGTGGCAGGCTATTCCATACCTTGGGGGCTTGGACAGTGAAGAAATTCTTCCTTATGTCCAGCCTGAAATGATCTTGCAGGAGTTTATAACCATTCGACCTTGTCATCCCTTGGGGCACTCTGGTGAACAATCATTCCCCCCCCGATTCTGATGAACATCCCTGATAAACTTATAGGTGGCCACCAGATCACCCCTGAGCCTGCGCTTTTCCAGGCTAAAGAGCCCCATAGCTCTCAGCCTGTCATCGTAAAGTCTGTTTTCCTGACCTCTGATCATGCATGTGGCTCTTCTCTGGACTCTCTCAAGCTTCTTCACATCCTTTTTGAATTGTGGAGTCCAAAACTGGATGCAGCACTCCAGCTGCGGCCTCACCAAGGCCGAGTACAAGGGGACAATGACGTCCCGGGATTTGCTTGAGAAGCATCTATGGATGCAAGCCAGCATTTTGCTCACTTTACTAGCCGCAGCATCACACTGAAGGCTCACGTTCATCTTGTGGTCAATCATGACCCCCAAGTCCCTTTCATCTGTAGTGCTAATCAGCATAGCACTGCTGAGCCTATAAGGATGCTGCAGGTTTTTCCTCCCAAGGTGGAGAACCTTGCATTTGTCGGTGTTAAACATCATTAGGTTCTCATCTGCCTATTTCCTGAGCCTGTCAAGGTCAGCCTGGATCACCCTCCTGTCCTCAGGTGTGGATGCTTTACCCCAGTGTTTGGTGTCATTGGCAAACTTGGCCAGTCCACTTCTGACTCCAATATCCACATCATTAATGAAGATGTTGAACAATATGGGTCCAAGGACAGAGCCTTGAGGGACCCCACTGGTCACAGGGCACGATGACAATTGACTTCCGTCTACCACCACCCTCTGGGTCTGACCACAGAGCCAGTTCTCCAGCCAGCGGATTGTGGTGGACCTGTGGCCACAGCAGGGGCTATCAGGCCTGCCGCTTTCATGCTGCTGCGGCTCAACACACACAGTGTCACCCATGTCACAAGTTTTGCTTGTCCGCAGCTTGAGGTGCAGTCCCCCCCAAGCCCCTGCACCGATCTTCTTGAAACTTGGCAGACTTTGTGGCTTCATCAAGGACTACCACCCCTGCAGTTTTCAGCCCGCTTCACTTTAACACACAGAGGGTCATCTATGTCACGAGTTGTGCCTGTCAGCAGCTTGAGGTGCAGTTCCCCCCAAGCCCCTGCACCGATCTTCTTGAAACTTGGCAGACTTTGTGGCTTCATCAAGGACTACCACCCCTGCAGTTTTCACCCCCATGTGGTGTAACACATACACATGATATGAGTTTTGCTTTCAAGAATGTGGGGTGTAGTTCCCCCCAAACCCCTAAACCGATCTTCTTGAAGCTGGGCAGGCTTCATGCTCTCAGCAGTGGCTAACATCTCCGCCAGCTTTCTTGGCAGGCTTCATGCTCTCAGCAGTGGCTACCATCTCTGCAAGTTTCATCCAAATCAGACAAAACAACAATGTTATAGATATTTCATTGATTCCCCATTATACCCTATGGCCGAATCTCTGAGGCGGCTCTGAAGCTTCGGTGCCGCTTCGGCCGGATTGAAGCAGGAACCCAGTCTGGAGCTCTGGATCAGATCCCTGGCATCCAAAGCAGCTGAATCCAAATCCAGATCGAATAGCTGCCTACTCACACAGGCTTAATGTATGTTCTTTCTTCTTGTGTAGTTTGATGTATCACGCAGCAGTGATGATCACAAAAGTTCCCAAGGCACTGGGCTGGATTTCAGACATTTTGCAGCCCATCACCAACAAAGAGTTGGTTTGGCAGCAGAGGAATGATGAGGCTTTGGGGACAGTTAAAAACGTCTTGATTCTCACTTGTCAGCATATTCCTTTCAACATACTCCTTAGAAAGGTTCCTGACCTCCCACCACTCCCTGACCTGGCCCTTGAACACATCAATGCCAGCACATGGGACCCAAATGATCCCACAAGGGGGTGAGAGAGTTTAAGGTGTTCTACATGAGTCTATGCTATGAATGTGTATCATATACCTAGAGTCTCCAGGGTAGTACATGCTGCAGATTCTGGGCAGCTGCAGACCCAGGTATCCCAGGCAGAGCTCATCATACTTAAAGCAATTATGGGGTTGACCTGGCTTACAATCAGTCCGGAATCCTGAGGGCCCCAGATGACTTACAGACTTTGTCTGACTTCCCCCAGGGCTGCACCTTTGTGCTGCACTCCTGCAGACACATCACTAGCTCACTGTTTGTGGCAGAGCCCTGCTTGAAGGTATAGACTGGATCCTCAGAGTGCACCCTGGAGTCACATCCTAATCAGGGAACAGTCATTGCAGCTCTAATCCTGAAACTCCTTGTGCTTGCACTACAGTACCCATATACAGCATGACTGACTTCATTGTGGCAACAACCACATGCATCCTTTTACACACAAGAAGGTGATGGATCAAGATATAAATACATAAATAAGTTGTTTGGTAAGATGTTCCCCACATTCCCCTGCATATTTGTCTCAGACTTCTGGGTGAATGTAGCACCTCAGGCTCCTCCCTTCCCCAAGTGGTCTGCAAAACTAAGGCCAGACCCTCCTTTACCTCAGCCAGACCCTGTATATTTCATGAATGGAATGCCAGGCACAGATCTGTATATGCATGTGTGTGCGTCTACATGGGAGGATCTAGGATTTTAAGAAAGAGGGTGAAGATAGCATGGCACATCTTCATATATAACACAACACATTTATCTCCAGTTAAAGAGAAACTAGAAGCTGTACTAATATAGATGAGGGGCTAGCAAAAAAACAAAGATAACTACTGGAAAGTACACTTATTTGCTAAATTATATATAAAGTTTAAAAATAAACTAAGCAAAAAATTGTCAAAGGCTATTGTAATGTTAATTCTGTAGTCATTATAGTTAAATGTACATCTCTTATTCAGACTCATAAAACAAAACGTAGTCAGTGACCCCCAACTGCCATGGAGCGCCCCCACTGACCCCCAGCAGCAGCCAGAGGTAAGCGGGGCCCATGGTGGGAGGGACTAGCCCGAGCCTAGCCACAGGGAGGTGGCTAAGCTGGAGCTGAGGGGGGTCTCACCTCGCCCTGGCCCTTACTTTGCCCAGCTCTCCAGGGAGCCATGCGAACAGGCTGTGCAAACAGGCGCGCTGGTCTGCCCAGTGCGTGAGTTAGCATGGAGTTCATACAGGAGGGCGAGCGGAAGGGGCCGAGGCCCTGCCTGTGCGCTTCTGCCCTAAGGAAGCCAGTCCCAGCTGTAGCCAGCCCACCAGTGGCATGACATGGATGGGCATGTGCCTCACCCCTCAGGTCCCCTTGGGGTCTGCAGCCCCCCCCCCCGATTCCTCAGAGGCCTCCTCCCAGGTGGAGTCAAGGGTTCCAGGCTGCACGCAGATGAAGTCCCTGGCTCTCAGCTGCGGGGACTGCCTGTCGCTTTTTCAGGCTCTGGGGCCTGGGAGCATGGCCATCTCCCCTTGTGAAGTCTGTTCCCTACTGGGGTCTTTGGTGCGCCAGCTGGAGGAGCT
>NW_005843210.1:0-301 GCF_000455745.1 Alligator sinensis
ATTCAAAGGAGAGCCTTTAACCTTCCGGGTGCCCCGACTCACGTACACAGGGACCGTGGCAGACTCCAAAAGTGGTCTGGTGGCCACTTCACAGACCCCTTTGCTGTTCTCGTCGTCCGGCCCCGGAGTGGACCAAGGGCAGCTCCTGGCTGGCTCGCCAAATTGTTGCACAAATGGCTAGTTTCGTGCCCCTGGAGGCTTGCCCATTTTTACCTCAAGGAGAGAGTCACACACAGGATGCGTCCATCTTTTGTTTATTGTTTGCGCAAACAGATCGACAGAGGGGCTAAGCAGCCCGAAA
>NW_005843210.1:395-2647 GCF_000455745.1 Alligator sinensis
TAGGGTTTCAGCGTGTCATACTTCTATTGGCAGCATTATAATTTCCTTGTTATTACATCTTGCCTTGTAGGCTGAACTTAACTTGCTATTGGTTAGTATTTCTTACCAGGTTTAGTGCATGCATAGTCCAAAAGCAGAACTGCGGCAAAAAGTTCTGTCACATGCGCATAAGGAAAGGGGAACTGAGGCAAAGTCAGTGTCTTTTAGTAACCTTGTATCTTGGTGTAATTTCAGGGCATTAGGTAAGTATGGTTGCAAAATGCAGAGCAAGCAAGAAGGAAAAAGAAACCCACAACTCAGTCGTTAGGCCTCGTGCAGCTTGCACAAGGGATCATGAGGGACTCATACAGTTGTTGCTCAAGTGTTATTACCAAATCATGGGGCCTAGATCATAACGTATTTTTACCACAGCCGCAGCACCCATGTTACTTCCTGCCACCCTGGAAGCCAGGGCTCCAGCAGTCTCAGAGCTGAGGGGCAGGGGGCAGGCTACAGAGCCCCATTTCTGAGAAGGATGCAGGACATGTCCTGGAGGTTTGCAATCACTGCTTCTGCCTGACAAGAGGAAAGAGGGGGTGAGGGAAGGAAACGAGGGAGAGGGGTAGGATGGGATCCAGGGAGGAAAAGATGCACAGGAGGCTACTCAATGGAGGCTACTCAATGGAGAGGGTAGAGGCATGAGGCAGGGGGACAGGCATCCTGGGCAGATGTGGGAAGGGCTCCAGGCAATGTGGGCAGCAGCACTACAAATCCCAGGCCCAGGCCTCCCAATGAAATCCCAGGGAGGCTCTAGAGCCTTGGGGTCTTTGCAGGTGAGATTCAAATGATTATTAACCTGTCTGTTTTCCCAGAGACCTGGTCCCAGGTGCAGCTGCTAGAGTTGGGCGAGGCCATGAGGAAGCCTGGAGACTCTCTGCACCTCTCCTGCAAAGCCTCTGGACTTGCATTCAGCAGCTCCCACATGCACTGCGCAGGTTCCGGGGGAGGGGCTGGAGTGGGTGGCTGCTATGAGCAGCCTTGCACCTACCATACACTGCAGCAGGTCTGTGCATGGGGGGGTCACTGTCTCCAAGGGCAATGCCCAGAACCTGCTACACTGACAGATGAGGCATGTGAGCCCTGAGGACAGTCTCGTATTGTTGTGCCAGAAACACTGTGAAGCAAGTCCTACTGTTGCTAAAGCAAAACCCTTGAGCTGCAGACCCCTTTTCTCCCAGGTCCCACAAGCAGCACTGGCTTGGGAACTGGGGAGGAGAGACAGCACTGTAAGCAGGGCACCAGAACTGACAGCAAGATTTAACTGTCATCACCTGCAAGGATTCCCTCTGCTACCCTCCTTGTGCTGCTGATTTCAGGGAAACACTGGACTTCTCCTTCTCCCAATTATGAGGTCCCAGGCTGTTAATTAGGCAGGGGCAGAACCTCCCCTCCTCACTCCCTGCAAGGGTTCGGGGACTGGGGGAGGCAGCAGTGACTGGGACATATGTCAGGGTGGATGCTGACTGATCTCTGATTTTTCCAGATCTCTGCTACCACCTCCAGCTCGACACTCATTTCTCCATGAGAATCTACCCAAAATCTGACCCAGCCCTTCCCAAGCCCTGACTCCCAACATCCTGCCTGCCCCTCCAGTGCTGCCCAGCTCCTACTCCAGGGACAGTCACCCTGAGCTCATGCACCCCCATGTCCATGTCTTCCTGCTTACATGACACAAACTCTGAGCTCAGGCCCCATCACCCCCACTGTCCTGGGAAAGGGCTGAGAGTCCCCCAGTGCCAGTTTTCAAGAGCCTGCAGAAAGCCTCACAAACCCAGAGCCAGACAGGGCTCAGCTCCCTCCCCACCTCTCATTGCCCCAGGGGCAGAACAAAACCCACAGGGGCTGGACAGTGGGAAAGGGAGGGGAGCACCTGCAAAGTGAAGCCCCAGCCTCAGGCCCAGGGGTATCTGGCTCCTGTGGGACATTTCACTCGAGGGCTTCACATCTGAAACCTCAACCTGAGCCCTGGAGCAGGAAGTGGAGACAACTCTCACCTCAACCTCCCTTCCCAGCACCAAGCCAATAGTCTGCCAGGTGCAGCCAACGCCCTCCCTGCAGCCAGCTGGAGCAGCTGAGGCTGATGTAGCTGATTGCAATGGCAACAGCTGATTAGGGCCTTCCTTAACCCTCTCAAGGCTGCTACCCTTTGGCTTGTCCTTCCTTACCCCAACCTGGCTCCTGATGCTGCCCCCAGGAGCTGGGCTTCCCTCCTG
>NW_005843210.1:2721-3405 GCF_000455745.1 Alligator sinensis
AGCATGCGCTCGCTCCTGGCTGTGGCCAGGGGCTGCTCCTGCTGGACTAACTAAAAGGTACCTGAAATCCCACGGTCTCTCTCTTCTTGCCACAGACATGTTGGCAGCACCTGCAAAAATCCTCCCAGCATGGGGACTGTGTCACAACTCCATGCTGAGGCAGTAGGAAAAATCCTGAGGATGAGTCATGTTCACATGCATGATTCCCGTCATCTTCTCAGGACCCATCAAGGGGCTCATGGTCCTACGTAGGCTTTAGCACTTCCTTGTGAGGTGGAAGCAGGCACCATCCTACTGCCTGTCATCACTAGGGACTAGACACCGCAGCTCTGTCCACACACATGCGTTTCACAATGGGTGTGGGCAGTATTGTGCCCACCCTACTTCCCAGGGCAGATCCCCTGGGTAAATTTCCCTCTGGGCACAGGGGCAGGCACCAGGCCTGGGCACCTACAGACTTCTGAGCCTGAAGGGGCTGGCAGCAGCTTGCACACTGCTCTGTACCCTCTGTGCAGACAAGGAGTCCCCCTGTCTCTGCCGTGCTGACTCCCACGTTCCCCCGTCCCAAAGCTGGTGCCAGGCTCCAGGGCGCTCAACCCACTGGGAAGAAATCCTCCTATTGAGCACAGCCCCACACTCACCATTGCATTTTTTACCCTCATTTGCATGTCATGTACAAACCAG
>NW_005843210.1:3459-7663 GCF_000455745.1 Alligator sinensis
GAGCCAGCTCTCCCGGCCTCCCAGCCACTGCTGCCACAAACAGGGCAGGGAGATGGGATGAAGCTTTGTGCCTCATGCTTCTTCAGGGCAGGTGCTGCCCACTCCTCCAGCCATAGCAGCAGCCTCTGTTAATGTGCCAGGCCTAGGGAGAGCTCCAGGTAAGGGAAAGCCAGAATAACTGGTCCCTGGATACCCGCAGGTCAAGCAATCAACCTCTAGCTCAATCCTGGGCACACACAATGAGTCAAACACCAGCCACGGCCCATCTCACTCCCTGAGCCATGGGTGTTGCAAAGGTTCGATCCCGGGAATGTTCCCCTTCATTGTGGCTTTACCGAGAAAGGAAGCCCCTTCCCAAAAGACAGAGCTGAGAGCACAATGGCCACTCATCTCCTGGCAGTTCCAGGGAAGGTATCTGGGACACTTGGCCATGACTTGCCTGCCTGAGATCAGCCAGGGCACATTTCAGACACAGCGCTACAGCCCAGTCCCTGCTCCCCACGGGCCAGCCACTGGGGTTTGAACAGAAAGCTCTTCCTGGGGCTGGCTGGCACCTAAGCAGGGATGAGGGGAAGCAGGAGTTGTCTGTGGGTGCAGCCTGGCAGACAGATATAAACTGGGAAATATCACTGGGAGTTGCATACCCCGCTCCTTAAGGGATGCAGATTCTGCCCCTCCAGGGAGCCTAGTCTCTACGGGGCTCTGGGGAAGGGGAATGGGACCATCCCTTCTATTGCTTCCATTCCAGGCCTGGCCAAGTGCTGAGGCCCTGATGACATTGCTGAGTGAGAGACATGTCACCATGTGCCTGGAAAAACTAACCCTCAACCCAACACGCACACACACACACACACACCTGGTTGGGTTCACCTGGTATTCATTGTAGCAGCTCTGGAAGGTATTTTCTCCCCCTCAGGAAATTGGTGAGACTGACACACCTGGTTTCACTCACCATAACACCCTCCTGGCTAGAAGTGACTCTCCATGCAGGTGCCTGGTCACAGGGGCAGGTGGTGTAGTCTGGAGGGGCTGCAAGGAAGCCTGGAGACTTTCTGGACCTCCCCTGCACAGGCTCTGGATTTGACTTTAGCCAATAAGGGATGTAATGGGTCCAAACAACTCCTGGGAAGGGCTGGAATGGGTCACACTTCTATGTCTTAGGAAAGCAGTAAAGAATACAACAGACTCTGTGAAAGGGAGATTCACCATCTCCTCAAACAACTCCAAGCACTCCAAGAGCAGTGAGCAGCATGCCCACACTCCACACACAGATCAGGGGGTGGGGGGCACATGTCCCCCAATTCATCCTCTGGGGATGGGCAGAGTGGTGGGAGCTGCTTCCCCCTTCCTGGTCCCCAGACAAGCCATAGCTCTGTCCTGCACCCCACCCTGGCTGCTCAGCACCTGCCCCTGCCTGAGCACCAGCCCCACTCCCTCCCTCGCCTAGGAGGCCTCTTATCTGTCCCACCCTTGCCCCTTCCTCCACACAGACTTACCAGCCAGACTCCACTCTTGAAGCTGCCAGGCCACACTGCTGGTTGTGTATACGCACGTGGCATTTATTCAAAAAAGTCAATTGCCAATAATATCAATTTTCATTTAACGGTGCCAATATGATACGGACTGATGTATTGGTGCACGTCTAGCAGATGCTCCCTTCTTACTCCTATTTCATCCCAAAAACACACAGATGATGAACCCGAATGACCCAGGACACCTGGAGCAGGACACAGGCAGCTCAGGTCTTGCTGAGCAGAACCTGGGTAATTTGGTCGAGAAGGTGCAGCCCAAGGGGATGAAACTGGTGGAGAACCCTCAGTTTCCCTCATGAGATGACTCTCAACCCCAGATCTTCCTTTCTCCACCACTGTCCCATGTCAGCAAGCAGGCCCAGGTGTGCTGAAAGCACCGCTGTGAGAGGGTGAGGACCCTGCCCAGACCTAACGGGGTCTGTGAGCCACCCTGTGACACCCTCCACACCCTCAGAGACTGGATTCTGTGGAGGCAACATTGCACCTACGTGGGAAGTATGGCCCACTCACGGCTGTCAGGGACTGCCATCACCAGGAAGCCTGGTTTTCCCTGATTAAAATAAATAAATAAATAAATAAATCACAAATTCTCTGATAAAAACACACAAACCTGTGATTAAAATTAAAGGCCCTCCACAGCCCACCAGGTCCTGCTGCCGCCACGCAGTCAGGGGACGTGTCAGCAAAGCAGCATGGAGTTCAGTGTCAAGAAGCTTTCCTGTGCTGCTCCACTCTTCCCTGCAGTGCTTGGCTGCACCCGCCACGCTGTGCAGGTGCTGAAGGAGGGCAGCAGGGTGGGAGCTCGAGCCTGCAGCGGGAAGCCCATGCCCGCCCCTGCCCCGCACACAAATGTGTGGAGCACGTCCCCCTGGATCCCCAGGCAAACATGCCCCTCCCCCAAACTCCTTGTATGAGCCTCCCATGGCCCTGTCCCACTCCTTCCTTCAGATCTGTCTGTGGAACAGAGGCAGGGTGGGCTGTAGCGCCAAACAGATATCGCCTAGCTGCTGTGAGCTCTGTGCTTCTCTGGCAATGCATCCCTTGCACGAGGGGCACAAACCTGAGCAGCCACCCCTGCTGCTGCCACGCAATCAGGGGACATGTCAGCAAAGCAGCATGGAGATCAGTGTCAAGAACTTTTCCTCGCTCCACTCTTCCCTGCAGTGCTGCGCCGCACCCGCCACGCTGTGCAGGTGCTGAAGGAGGTGGTGATCCCATGCCCGCCCCTGCCCCACACACTAATGTGGGGAGCACATTCCCCTGGTTCCCCAGGCATACATGCCCCTCTCCCCAACCCCTTGTATGATCCTCCCATGGCCCTGTCCCACTCCTTGCTGGGGCCCTGCAGCCACGCATTGTGGCCCCGGGTCCCAAGCACTCCCCAGCTGTGCAGCATCCCCAGCCCTGCCCAACTTGCTCCCTCTGGGGGTCTCAGTCCCCCCCTCACACTCTTACCTGCAGGAGATGCTCTCCAGGCTTCCTAGCACCTGTGTCCATATAGATGCACATGGTCCTGACAGCCCTCCTCCTGCTCCCCACAACCCTTGGCAGTATGGACTTCTGCCAGGCTGTAGAGACCTCTTTGCAAAACTGCAAAATCCATGGGTTTCTCAGCTCAAATGAGAAATACACATTTCCCTTTGGTAACAAGGGAAATCCACGTTTTATTCTGTTTTCCTGTGGGAAACAGAAAAGCTGGATCCGAACCCAGACTGCCAATCATATAGGCCTGGTCTTCTACCCCAACTCAGACTTCCTGCTTCTCCCAGGCACTGAACTCTCTATGAATTAGGGACTGGATCTCACACTAACATGGTCACAGCCAGACCAATAGCCCACATGTGAACCTGAGCACTGACTCTCATCTCTCAGCCTCCCCCACCCACCCTAGCCTTGCCTGAGGGCCGGAGACCCACTCACTGCCTCGAGGTCCCCTGCAGTCTCTGCATGAGTGGCACCAGTCAATGCTGTGGCTAGTGGCCAGGGGGTGCCATTCAAACTCCCTCACAACCTGCAGGAAATGCTGTCATGTCCCTGTCTGGGGAGACACTGGCTGTGCATACAGCTGACCCACCGCACATGGGGACCATGCTCCAGTGCTGACTTCCCAGCACAGGGTGCCCCAGGAAGGGACATGGCCTGACTCAAGGAGCAGGAGAGCAGATGGTCTCCAAGGCCTTGGGCTGTTTCCCCTTCAAGCCTGGTGGAATCCAGGTCTCCTGGTGCTGCTAGTGCAGGAAAGAAGAGGCAGCCTCCCTCCTTCTCTCTCTCGCTCACCCTCTCCCTCTTCCACACACTTCTAGTTCCTTAAAATTCAAGGAAGGGCACCTCTGCCTCCAGGGACAGCCTCGGGTGCCTAGTGCTTTTGCAGGGGAGGACATTGAGAACAAGGAGATGCCTGGTGTTACTGCAGGAAAGAGCATGTAGGGCCTGACAGCCTGGGTGGAAGGCACTCGCTTACACAGTCACCCGATTCCGATTCAGCTTCAGATGAGGGTAGCCATTCCCAAACCAGGCAGCCGAGGCAAAGATGGGAACAGGTGGCTGTGCAAGTCCAGATGAGCATGTGCATTGCATCCTGGGGTCTAACCCTGGCAGTGGCTCCTTTGCTACACAAAGCCCCTTGGGACCTGCAGGGCATAGGTTGCTCCATGGCTAAAGAAGCCCCACTG
>NW_005843210.1:7892-9838 GCF_000455745.1 Alligator sinensis
CCAGCCTCACTCCCCTAGGACTGCCCTGGCAGTGACCATAAGAGGAAAACCTGCTGGGGCTGTTCATGCTCTGGCCCCCTCCACTGGGGAAACTGAGGCAGCCTGTGCAGTAGCCCTGCAAAGGAACAAGCTGGGATCCACCAATGGGGGTGCAAAGGCTTTCTGACCCCCAGACAGCCCTGCCCAGCCCTGAGGCTTTCCAGAGACAGTGGAAGACTCCCTGGCATTGCTGGAGGAAACAATGTATCCCATTGTAAGGGGCTTTTCTGGGGCCCACTGGCAAACCCCCAGCCAGACCTGGAACCAGGCACCTGCACCCAGAGACATGACAGATGTGGGAAACAACTGGAAAGAAACAACACAGCGCTCTTCCTCTGCAGTGGTAACTGTGGTGGAAATGCCTTCTGCAGAGTCTGCAATGAGACCTTCAAGGCCCCGCCCACACTGCACAAGAGAGCTGGCTTGAAGGGCCATGGGGTGCACAACTCTGAATTTCTCATGTCAAGAAGCCCCGGGGATTGACTGATTGATTGATTCATTCATTCATTCATTTTAAAGGGCAGATTCCTTCCCTCCCACGTGTCCAGGATGGGTTTTTTGAATGTTAGAAATTCAACTCGTCTTCGCCCTGTGAGAACATACTGATATTTGGGAGGGACAAGGGTGGAGAACCACCGCTGACTGGACGGGAGTGAAACCAGATCACTGGGGGGAGTTCAGGGCCCCCAGAGCTGTAGTATCCGAGTACCGGCAGTACTCAGGCCAGGGAGCTTTCTGCATCCAGCCCCGTTCTGGTGATTGAGCTAGGAAATATTTTCTAGGAAGAGACAGAGGGTGTTTCAGATACCATACCCCCTGCATCAGGTAGCAGGTCACAGGGAGGTGACCTCAGTCATTCCTCTCCAACACTCTGCAGTATGGGCCCATTTTGCAGAGGTCCTTTCCCACGCAGCCGGTCGGTCCCCACCTTCTGATGCCCTGCTGTGAGAGCGTCATAATCTTGCTCTGATGACAGCAATCACACTGACAACAGGACGCCGCTCCAGCTCGTGCATCACCAACAGGAACATCCAAGCGGGCTTCCCTTACTGCGCTGCCTTGCAATGTCATGAATGGGGAATAACAGAGGGTGGGATTACACTCTGCTCAGTGGAAACCATCCTTCCCTTCAGACTATTCCCCCCCCATCCCGCCCCAGCACATCCTTGATGACAACCTCCAACCCTTGTCCTCTCCGTGCCCATGGCCTGGACCTTGGACACTGCCTCGAACTGTCTGTTCAAGGGCACTGCACCGAGATCGTAGGACTAGTGCTAGAAACCCTCCTTGCACACGTCAAAAGGTAGCCAGCCATGTTACAGCCCTAACCTGGCCAGGTGACCTCATGTGGGTCTATGGTAATGGGCTCTGCCT
This sequence comes from Alligator sinensis, assembly GCF_000455745.1. Lineage (NCBI taxonomy): Eukaryota > Metazoa > Chordata > Crocodylia > Alligatoridae > Alligator > Alligator sinensis. The sequence continues at coordinate 9,306 of NW_005843210.1, forward strand.
TTGCCATACTGGGGTATTTCTCATGCTTCAGAGCATTGCTTGCTCAATGGGGCAGGATGTTGTGTTTCCCCTGGAGAGGCAGAGCAACCCAAACACAGTCCAAGGTTCATAGAGGATCTCGAGGCGTGTGACTGCAACCCAGGAATTGAAGGCAAAGGATGCAAACTGGTTGGCATGGTAGGATCTTCTGAGCTTTGAATTTACCTGGGTCAGTCATCAAAAGGATTCACTTCTGTCTTACTCTTCACCTAAATCTTGAGCTGAGAGAGGGGCCGATTGAGTCACTTCAGAGAGGCAATCGTGACCCCACTGCTGCCTTGGACTGAGCTGCTTGAGAGAGATGTCGTTTGAAGATTCCCCTTGGGGTGATCAGCTCATCAATGACAGGGCATCAGTGAGGCGGTGGGATGGACTGTCTAGGTGAGCTGTGGACTCTCAGTCATTGGAGGTATTCAAGAAAATGAAGGACAAGCCTCATCAGGGATGACTAGGAATAGCTCTGCCTTTGCCATACTGGGGTATTTCTCATGCTT
>NW_005843210.1:9913-12443 GCF_000455745.1 Alligator sinensis
TGTGGGGGTTTGCCTTTCATTGTAGTGCTGGGGCTTGCTCATCACCTCCTCTTCCTGCTTCCAGGTGCCTCTGGGATTTGTAGACCACAGTTGCAGCCTGAAGGAAGTTTGAGCAGGGGAAGGGGTGCTTAACACACCTCCTTGGCCTCAGTCCCCACTGGGGTTTGCCTGGGGAAGAGGCAGTCCCCCCATGTAGACTGGGCTGCATCCCAAATGGGGTTTCCCTGCCCCCAGGCAGGCAGCCATCAAAGCTCCCAAAGCATCACCTGCATCAGTGTCCCCGTGCTGCCCTGCTTCCCTCCCCCTCGACCCAGCACAGCAGGGAGCACAGGAGCCCTGGTCCCCAAGCCCCAAACGCTACCCAGTGGGGCAGGAGCCCCAGCCCTACCCAGATCCCTCCTTATAGGGGCCTCAGTCCCCCTCTTTTTCCCTCCCACCCTTACCTGTTGCAGCTAGTCTGCAGGCTGCCTGGGGCCACATGCATGTCCATGCTCGTGGCCAGCCTGCAGGCAAAATCCATGGGGGGCTCTTGTAAAACAAAATGTTTGCCTCTGGTAAAAGATAACATCTGGGGTCAACTCCATCCTTTCGTGGGAAATGGAAAACCGGGGTTTCTGGTAATGACAATACATCAGAGCAGGCTGGTGGCATGTCTATAGGTGCCCCAAGTGACCAAGTGGCAGACACGGAAGTTAGGGGCACAGCCTCTGAATTCAAATTACCTGGATCTTAAATGCTGGAGGCTGGAGATAAGAGAGAAATAGTGGGGAAAAAATCCCTGGTCATGCACTGGTCACTGTGCCTTTCAGTAGCCACTTCCTTGGCATGTCTGTGTGAAAAGCTCTGTCGCAGTAGCAATGAGCTATTACAACATAGCGTGGGGGCCATTAAACATGATGGTACTGTGCAGGAGCTCATAGGTGGCCCCTGGTGGCCCTGAGCTCCCAAAGGGGAGCAGGGGTCAGGGACACCAGCAGGTCCTCAGTCCTGGGTGTCTGCTCCCCCCAGGCAGCTGTGCCATGCTGCTCTTCTGCTTAGAGAGCTTGAGCTCCACCCCCGGCACTGTAGCTAAAGACTCAGACAACTATTCCCTGTAGTGGTGCTGACAAGGACTGGTCAGCACCTCTGATTTCAGGGGTCTTCTGATGACCCAGTGATTGCAGGTGGAGAAGGAGGCCCTCTCCAAATGGCATTATCTGCTGGCTTTAATCCCCCACCCTTGCTAGGCGGCACCTCCACGTTGTCTCAAGGAGTGCTCTGGCCCTTTGTGGCAAAACCCGCTGGTTGGGCTGGCTCCTGACCTCTGTCTCCAAGTCCCCTCCAGTGGCACAGCCACCCGCTTGAGAGCGCACCTTAACTCCAGAATAATGCATCCCGAAAGGAGACTCCTGACTACACAAGAATAAAGTTGCAAACACTCTCAAACTACAATTAGCAGCCTCCACCAGACCCTAGTTTTTTCTAACTCTATATTTTTCCTAAAACAAATTTAACATTGTGGAATAATCTTGGGTGTAATTTTCCGAAATTTCCTGGGGTGCGGTAGGCAACGTGACAGGAGGGAGCGGACTCTGGCCAGAGCATTTGGTATGCTCTTAAACAAGGAAGACTGTTTTTTTGGCCCGCTAGCACCAGCTGCTGTGGAGAAAAGAGAGCAAGCACTTAATATAGAAGAATAAAGCAAGGGTGTCCACAAAGGTCATTTAGTCCAATGCCCTTCCTCAACAAACAAGCCTCTCCTGTGGAAAGAATTTTCATAGATTTCATAGATTTCATAGACATCAGGGCTGGAAGGGACCTCGGAAGATCATCGAGTCCAGCCCCCTGCCCAAAGGGCAGGAAGTCAGCTGGGGTCATAGGATCCCAGCAAGATAAGCATCCAGTTTCATCTTGAAGGTGTTCAATGAAGGCGCTTGAACCACCTCCGATGGCAGGCTGTTCCAGACCTTGGGGGCTCGGACAGTAAAGAAATTCTTCCTTATGTCCAGCCTGAAACGATCTTGAAGTAGTTTGTGACCATTCGACCTCGTCATCCCTTGGGGCGCTCTGGTGAACAAACGTTCCCCCAGATGCTGGTGGTCACCCCTGATAAACTTGTAGGTGGCCATCAGATCACCCCTAAGCCTGCGCTTTTTCAGGCTAAAGAGCCCCACGGCTCTCAGCCTGTCATCATAGGGTCTGTTTCCCTGACCTCTGATCATGCGCGTGGCTCTTCTCTGGACTCTCTCAAGCTTCTCCACATCCTTTTTGAATTGTGGAGCCCAAAACTGGACACAGTACTCCAGCTGCGGCCTCACTAAGGCCGAGTACAGGGGGAGAATGACGTCCCGGGATTTGCTTGAGAAGCATCTATGGATGCAAACCAGAGTTTTGGTCGCTTTACTAGCTGCCGCATCGCATTGCAAGCTCGTGTTCATCTTGTGGTCAATGATGACCCCCAAGTCTCTTTCTTCCATAGTGCTAGCCAACATAGCTGGGCTATGATGCTCGCCAGCTCCTTGAGTACCCTGGGGTGAAGATTGTCAGGGCC
>NW_005843210.1:15732-17021 GCF_000455745.1 Alligator sinensis
TGTTTTCCGGCTAGCAGCCCATTCGCTAGCCGCCACGTGTGAATAATTTAACACTAGCCAATTACGGGGAATGAATTTGCATACCAGTGGCGGGAACTCTTTTGCACTGTGCATTTCTCTTGCAACTTGAGCAATGCACTCTGCAAAAGAAGCTGCAGAAAAGGCGGGAAACTTTTCCCTGCACCGGGGTTTTCCTGTGCAAGAGGAAACTCTCCCGTGCAATGAAGCTGCAACTTGGCGGGGATAATTCTGGTGCCGAAGCACACACAAAATCATGCCTTTGGGTCATGACATCCCCCCTTGCTGAAGGTATAACAGAATTATACCTCATATCTATTACCCAGGTCATCAGTAGCTCTGCCAACGGTCCATGGAACTAAACGAACATATACAAAATCAGCAAACATAAGAAATTCGTCCTCAAGAGATCGAATCAAATAATAGCCGGCACACACAAATATACACATAATTACATTCATAACAAAAAACTGAATGATCAGGGATTCAGTGGGCATCAAGGCAGAGTCACGTACCAGGCCCTCACTCCTCTCGGTGATGTGGTCCTTCTCGGGGCCTCTCTCCACCACGCACTCTGCAGTTCGGATCTGCAAAAGAACTCTCTTAAAAAATTATTTCACTAATATTTACAACTTGCTGTTACTACCAAACATATAATACAAGGGTAAACATGATTCTAATCTAAACAGCTACTCAACTTGACGAAATCGTCAAGGAATCATCAGATTCTTCTAAATAACTAAAACCTAACTCGTAGGCTAGTTGCCACTGTCCTGCATCCCCCAAAATCCGAAGCTGACGTTTATTCAGTCCAGAATGCTGCAAGAGGAATCCGAACATGTATTGCTCCTCTTGTGTTCTCTGATGTAACGCTGGACGTTCGTACTCACGGTGTCTCATATTTGGAACCTCAGTTGGTTGTTGATACTCCCAATCACTGGACGATTTTGGTTCCAGCAGGACACGCAATCTTGGCAACAGGCGAAGAAGACTACTTACAGGATGATCAACCATTGGACTAAGCAGAATCCACAAAACTATTATATTCTTTCACCCATAAACTTTAATACGGCTGTCTAAGCTGTGGATAGTTACTGGAACAGTTCCAGGGTTCCTCAGATGACGGTGAGGCCACGGTCGTATCCGCTGGAGTGGTGCTAATCCCAGTGCACATGCTCTGGGGTTCCAGGCACAATACGAAACTCCAATGATAGCTAGCACAAGCTGTTCTGCACTGATATGCTCCGGCCGTTCTGTATGCCATTCGTGAG
>NW_005843210.1:18075-19296 GCF_000455745.1 Alligator sinensis
GACGAGCTGGAATTAGGCACAAACGCTTAGCGGTAGTTTTAAAGATTGTTTACTTGCATCGAGATGGCAGTGGTGTAGGCTGGAGAACTTGCTTGAGTTGCGGTTACAGACACAGACAACACAGACGGTCATGTGGAGTTTGCTAGGCTCCACGGAACAGAGTTCCGGATGCTCTGGGTGAACACGCCACCAAAATCAGAATCGTAGATACGTCTTATAAAAGTTGCGCTCGAAGACGGGAAGAGGTGGGCGATGGATCAGGTCGCCAAGCGCCTCTGAATCTCACACAGGGTCTCTATTACCCTGCCGTGTATCCAGAGTCCCCACGAGATGGATGTGGAGTCCTCTTCGGCTTGGGCGGAAACTGCTCAAGCCTCTTATACGGCTAACAGGCCAATCGTTAGCCGCCACGTGTGAATAATTTAAAACTAGCCAATAGCGGGGAACAAATTTGCATACCGTTGGCGGGAACTCTTTTGCACCATGCATTTCTCTTGAAACTTGAGCAATGCACCCTGCAAAAGAAGCTGCAGAAAAGGTGGGAAACTCGTCCCTGCACCCGGGTTTTCCTCTGCAACAGGAAACTCTCCTGTGCAATGAAGCTGCAACTTGGCGGGGATAATTCTGGTGCCGAAGCACACACAAAATCATGCCTTTGGGTCATGACAAAGGTCAGGTGCTAACTATCTCTTTCCTGCAGTGCTGCATGGGAGATGGGAGGTAGGGCAGCAATGACGGTCTCTGGGAGGTCAATGAATGCAGATTCAGGAGGCCTTGAGTCACTCCCTGGCCTCTCTACAGACTTCCTGTGTGACCTTGAGCGCATCACCTAACTTAGGCATGTCGCTTCCCCATGCATACCTGTGTCGACCCCCATGTCATTGTCCTTACCCAATGATTGTGTTTGCGCTTCGGCACTGCAGAATTATCTCCCACCACATGGAGCTTTCTTTGCACGGTGCAATTCTCAGCTGCAGAGAGAAAAATCCCGGTGCAAAGGAGTTCCCGCCGCTCGCATGCAAATTTGTGTCCCACTATTGGCTGTTTCTAAATTATTCCCACGTGGCAGCTACTGATTGGCTTGAGCAGTTTCCGCCCAAGTCGGAGATCTCCGAGAATTCTGGGAGAAATCCGAGAGAATTCCGGCAAGGAGTCCACGATTACCTCATGGATTTCTACGTATATCTCGGACTGAATGGCTTGATCACCCATCAAGAGTCT
>NW_005843210.1:20259-20874 GCF_000455745.1 Alligator sinensis
TCAACTGCTGCCTTTGCTGCACACCCTCCTTCCCCTACCAGAAGAGCTCTGCTAGCTCCTCTCTGCACCTTTCTGTGCGTGTCCAGGGTGGTGGGGTTTGCAACACCAGGATCAGGAAGTATTGCTTGACCCCCACAATTTATTCTTGCATGCGGCACCTGAGCAATGAAGTGTGGCACTCGGCATTGCTGTGAGCAGCACTAAGGGAGCAGACCCCAGCTACCCATTGTATTGTAGGGCTTAGAGCTGCAGATTGCATGGAAGGGAAGATGCTCCACACTAATCCTGCACAACCAGCCAGCCTGAGCAGAGGGGAGGCAGCACAGATATCCTTTGTTTCAGGTCATGCTCTAGCCTCTCTTTTACAGAGACCCAGCCTTTTTCTCAGGACCTCAGGTGAGAGACATTTCATCGTACCCTGCCCGGGTAAGTTGTTCCTGTGGTTAATAACCTGGTGTGTAACAAGAAAATAGGGGGCACCGTATTCCTTGAATGAATCTGTCCAGATGCATCTTCCAGTCACTGTGTTCTCTGGAAGATTTAAGAGCCTTTACCAATTAGAAAGTTTCTGTACATAGAGGTGCTTTTGGCCCACGCTCAAATTGCTGTTAGGAT
>NW_005843210.1:20888-23665 GCF_000455745.1 Alligator sinensis
GCTCAGCCCTACTCCTATTGAAACCAGTGGAAAAAGACCCCTTGACTTCAGGGATAGCAAGTTTGGAGCAACCGGGCTGGAGAACAGACTCCACCGTGTGGCTAGAGGCAACCTCTGCATAGAGATGATGGAAAGGATTCCAGAAGCAAATGAAAGAGTGAGGAGCCTGCGAAAGGCAAGGGGTCAGCTGGGGGAGCCAAGAGACCTTTTGCAGGCCAACGTCCCTGGGTTTTTACCCGAGGCTTGACAGGATCCTTACCACAGCCGTGTCTAATGAGTCTTCTCTGTCCCAGGCCGGCCACGTGTCTGCAGACATCCCTGTAAACCAAGGCACATCCACAGTCAGCTCACCTGGGACTCATTTCCACTTCTATGAGTGATGTTTCTAGTGTTGTTTTATCATCACTGCAAAGCAGTGTCCTGCGAGGTTTTGTGCCCACGGGTGTGTCTCGGCCGCTTGTGCCCCAGCAGGGAGGGGTGAGGTGAGGTTCACTGTGCCTGCTTCTACACACGCTGCCTTCCCTGCCTGATGCCATGTCCCCACCCGGCGGTGTGATGCTGCTTGGATCCAGGCAGCTCTCGCTCCTGGCTGAGCCTCCTGATGCACACACACCACCTGATTTCCGTTGCAGGGGAGGGCCAGCTTGTGCAGAGCTCATGCTGAGACCCTCACTGTGGCGATCCCTGGTGCAGCATTGAAGCACACTGCTTAGGAGGAACCAGTGCGTGCTCTCTTTTTTTTTTCTGGAGCAGGTTTGTCTCTGTTTTCACGTCTTTTGGTGCTACCTCTGGGGCATGCTTGAATACTGCCTAGTGCCTGGAAGCAAGGGCCCCGCTGTGCTGTCCTAACAGCGATGCACATGTGGAGGATCCCATATGAACGAGCTGGTTCTTCCACACCCACAGATCAGGTACAACTTCAGATTCATTGTGCAGGCTGTTAGTGGGGATGTTTGTGCAGGGAACTGCCAGACAGAAGGAAAACCGTAAGAAAGGTGTGACGAGCTTCCCTTTCAAACACGACTCCCTTTGCCAGAAAAAGTCTGTGCTGGACAAATCCCCCACATGGGTAGCATAACTATCCTCTAAACTACTGTATTTAGAGACGGTCTTTCACCAGCCAAATGATCGCTGAGATGAAAGGAATGAAAGAAGTGATAGACAATTGTAGAGACATTAAGGGAACTAAATGAAACCCTAAAAAAAAATGCAAATTGCATACATTCAAACGATGTCTGTGCTTCCAGTGATGCCGAGAGTCCTCCAACAGCCACACTGAAAACAAAAGGAAAGAGTCATTTGGATTTAGAGACAAGCATGAGTGAAGGGCTGTAACATTAGCATTTCAATAGTATTTTTCATCTTTGTTTCTTGTTCTCCACACTGACAACGTGCTCAGCACAAAGACGTGCTTTAGAAACAGGAGGCGAGGGCACTGTCCTGCTGACATACTAAATGTCTGCTGGGTGGCCTTGGGTGACACACTTCATCTCACAGGTCTCGTAGGCCCAGACCAATGTACTGTTCACATGTGAAATGCCATTGCTTCCCCCTAATGGGTTTGGGACTGTAATTCTCAGTGGTGGAATAGGACCGCCCTTTGAACTTAGCTTCACATTTGGTGGCTGAAATGACTACATAACACCTGGGTTTCTTCTTTGCATTGGGAACCAGGATAAAACCTTGGACCATCTCACATCCCCACTTACCTCCCTGTTTTGCCTGCCAAAGGAGCAAGCTTGGGGAGAGCTCTAAGCCAGGCCTGGATTATGACCTAGTGGTTAGAGCATGGTGCTGGGAAAAGCCAAAGCAGGTTCAAGCTGTTTCTGGGTCGGTAGGACTTCAGACCCATGTCTGCTGTTTCCTGGGCAAGGGGGCGCGCCAGTTAACGCCCTTCTGGTAAGCAGGGGCAGACCGTCCTCTGGCTTGCTCCATCCTAGCCATATCGCAATCAGAAGTGGAGAAAAACCAGGTGTGGCCTGCCTGTTGTCCTAGTGCTGCCCCAGGGACAATGCTGGTAGGGATGCCCATGTGTGCTGGGACAGATGCACCCAGGAAGGTCTCCCCTCCCGCAGCGGGAAACATTCACTGCTTCAAACTAAACAGTTGGAAGCAGCGGGTGAAAATATTGGAGGGGCCAAGACCAGGCCCCCAGCCTCACAGAGGATTTTCTTCCAGTGGAGTCTGGATGTATAGCTGATGTAGCTGGGAGAGATGCCCTTGCTCTAATGCCCCTCTGCTGAACACGTCCTCCCACCAGCTGTGGCTGTGGAGCGTGATCTGGGCATGGGGAGGAAGCACACAGATGGTGGCAGAGTAAATGAGCCGTGTAGGAAGCGCAGAGTCCCTGACACCAGTGAAATGCTCTTGTTACAAGCAAGCAGAGAGTGGGGCAGAGCCCTGTGCACCTTTGTACTGAACCCAGTCTAACGCAGGAAGCGCTCTGTCCAGAGACCCCAGATGATCCCCCTCCACCACAGCTCCCACTCTCGCTGCACTGCCAGAAAAAGTTACCTTGATGGTTCAGTGTCTGTGAATGAACTCAGCGGGATCCACAAATACGGAGAGGATTTGACTGGAGTGGTCTCCTCGATCTGCTGCAGCTCTTCTTCCTCCTCCCACTGCTGCTTTGATTCAAGATCATCTTCCACCCTCTCCTCTCCCTCCTCATCCTCAGTGTAGCTAGCTGCCAGTTGTGCGAGGAGGTCCACCTTGGGCTGAAGAGCTCTCAGCATGGCTAACTCCTCTGTCCCTGTTGGGGTCTTGTCTGCACTTGT
>NW_005843210.1:23728-25085 GCF_000455745.1 Alligator sinensis
GTTGGCAAGCCTGTCTGGGTCTGTCGTGCTTTGGCTCAGTCGATCGCTCACCACCCGTAAAAGGGGGCGATTGGAGAGTTTCTCAATTTTGATGGTAACCACGTCTTGTGGAAGATGTGCATCAAAACCTGTTATGTCCTTGTACAGGTCTTGTTCAGAGCCAGATTGTTGTGGCATAATCAGGTAGTACTTTCGACCTCCAGGAATAAGTGCTCCTTCCTGCTCTGGACATCGCGGTGGCTCTTCCTGGCACAAGGCTGATTTGATGTCTGGACAGGCCTTCTTCCATGGCCTGGTTCAGGTTCTCAGCAAGCGTGCTCACTTTGGCCCTTGATAAACATCTCTGGTGCTGTGAGCTTCTGCCAGCAGTTGCATCCTTCAGCAAAGAAGTCTTTTCTGCATCCATCTCCGCAATGGGAAAGAGGGATGAAAACATGGACAGATTTCCTGCTAGTTTTTTGATGATAAGAGTAACTATTTTACTCAGGTCTGATGGTATGGTGTTTAGGTTCTCCAGAGGCTCAGAAACATCTCTGGGTGTATCTCCAACAAAATTGTCTGCTTCGGCACGATGGCGAAGTGGTGATTCCCCAGAAAGGGAGCTCTGCAGTGGACTCCCGCAAACCTCTTGGAAGACCAAGTCACAAAGAGCTTCAGAAAGAACCAGGCACCCATTTCTTAAGCAGTTCTGCATGCTGACTTGAGACTGAAACGGTGCCAAAAGCTTGTCGTAAACCGAATCAGCAGTGATTTGAATCATAGCATCCTCTCTGGCATGCGGATCGTCAGTGTGTTGGGTACAAGAGTCATCATCTTCAGAGATTTTTGCCATCACTTGTCTGATTACTTTCAGGGGAAGAAAGTCAAATCCTGCAAGCTCCGTTTTCTTTTCTTTCGAGGAAGATGTGCTGGCGGCGGCAGGGAGAAGATCAGAGAAAAGCCTGCTGATTATATCTTCCAAATATCTGAGCCAGACCTCTGGAGTAGATGGTGTGGGACTTTGGCATTGGGAGGTGCTTTTGGTAGCATCCTCAAAAAGCTTCTCATCCATTTTCCCAGGCTCTAGAGGTTTGTACCGAGCTGGAGGGGTGCTTTTGCTAAGGGTTCGTGATCAGTAATTTCTCTCCTTCGCAAAACACTTAACTCCTCTGCTGACACACTCCTGTTACTTTTCCTGTTTTCACCAGCTGTGACTTTAGGAGCACTTTCATGCCGAAGGTCAGATAAACTGGAGTGAATAATATGGGCTGTCAAGGTATCTATGTCAGGGAAGAGACCCTGATCCTCCGAAGGCTGCCGGGCTGTGGCCTGACATCCGGACAGCTTACTTAACACCGAATCGACCAGCTCTGTACTG
>NW_005843210.1:25487-31771 GCF_000455745.1 Alligator sinensis
GGCATTTGCCCTTCCCTTTGGACCTGTTCCCCAGAACCGAGCGTTCGTTCCTGAGCATTGATTGGTAAGAATACCTTTCTAAGCATGCCTGTTTTAGGGTGATCTTGTGCGACATCAGAGAAAATATCTTCCCTAATCAGATGGTTTTCTAATTGGCCATCTTTTTGTGCCAGTTTGTATTGAAAGTACCTTTGGCCACAGGGAAATTGCTCAGCTTGGATAGTCTGCCTAGGATGCTCAAGCTGAGCTCCCCTGCACGCACTCTCCCTGCGCAAGTGGGAGAGATGATTAGCCGGACGAGGAGGTAGTGCTGCTGGTTCAGGCTCAGGAAGATTGTCTTCCCAAACCTCTCTGCCAAGAGTTGGAGACAGGCCAGGTGCGTGCTGAGAAAAAAGTGAGGTTAGTTTTCCTCTACTCCCTTTCTTCCCACATCCTGGTGAGCTGCCGGGTGTTATCTTTCTGCCTCTGCAGACACACCTTTTGGCACTGACCTCCTTGTCTCTCATATCTCTCTTGGTTATTTTTCTCTTTTCATATTCCATTATGGCTGGATAGAGGATATCTGTTACCTCATCCATAAACCATGTCATTATATTTGTAACTGCATCGGTCATTTCTTTGGTCTTGTTTTTCTGTAGCAGGAACAAATGAGAAAGGGCAGTAAAGTGTTAATTAATTCCTTCATTCTCCCTTCTGCACAGGACAACAGCGCTCTACTGGGTGTAATTCAAACTTTTAGGATAAATAATAATAGCCCCCCATGAAAAGTGACCTCAATTCATAGATGCTTGGGTCGGAAGGGACCTCGACCAATCACCGAGTCCAACCCCCTGCCCGTGCAGCAAAGAGCGCTGGGGTCAGGGTGGGATATAAATCTAACAGAATAAATATAGGAAATAAAGAAAGGGCCAGTTCAGGAAAGATCAGTGAAGGAGCAACTAGGGTCAGCATTGCTTCTCCCTGAGCTTGTTTCTGAAGGGCCGACATGAAGACCATGGAAGAAAACGCTGACCATCTTGAAGGCCAGCCAGGGGAGGTTTGTCACTGATTTCAGTGGGGCCAGGGTTCCCCCACAGGAGCCAAGAGATGACTTAATTTTCACCAAAGCCCCCTCCGCTGAGAAAGCATTTATCAGCTAGCTCGCTTCTCCTTATGGAGAAAGAATCAATTAATTTGCAGATGTTTAATCCACCTCCTACCAAAACTCTAAGGCTGTGCTCTGCCTGGGCAGTGCTGCCCCCTGCTCTTCCTCGCGATGAGGCATCTAAACACTGTCTGCTGTGCAGCTTTTATGTTTTTCAAGGACGGCGCAGGCTTATGTTAATGAGCACCTTCACTCCAGTGCAGGAGGAACATAGTTTTACCCCATTTTTCACTTAGCAGCTTTGACCCAGTTGCACTATCTACTAATCTGTGGCCACCGGGCTGTAGTGCCTTCGGTAGTTTGGTCACGCCGGTGTTTCCCTTGGTGTTAAGTAAAGGGTGTGGCGGGCCAGTAGGGGGCGCTCCTGCGTTGAGCCGCCCACCTCCCTGCGCCTGACCACCTTCCAGGCTCCGAGTGCTTCCCTTAGGGTGCCTCCCGTCCGGCCAACCCCTTCCCTGGAGCACACCCGCTAGCCTGGGGTTCCCGCTGCCACCATCCAAGGCTCTGGACTCACTTCTGGCTCTGTGCACCTTGGAAAACACAGGCCTGATCGTCCAATGGGTACTAGACCCAATACAAGCACTTGGGGCACTGTAACACACCTTGCTGATGCCCCCTGAGTGGGGTTTTGCAAGCTCAGGGACCTAAACTTGTCATGGCATTTGCCCTTCCCTTTGGACCTGTTCCCCGGAACCAAGCGCTCGTTCCTGGGCATTGATCGGTGAGAATAACTTTCTAAGCATGCCTGTTTTTGGGCGATCTTGTGCGACATCAGAGGAAATATCTTTCCTAATGAGATGGGTTTCTAATTGGCCATCTTTTTGTGTCAGTTTGTATTGAAAGTACCTTTGGCCACGGGGAAATCGCTCAGCTTGGAAAGTCTGCCTGGGATGCTCAAGCTGAGGTCCCCTGCACACACTCTCCCTGCGCAAATGGGAGAGATGATTAGCCGGACGAGGAGGTACTGCTGCCGGTTCAGTCTCGGGAATATTTTCTTCCCAAACCTCTCTGCCAAGACCTGGAGACAAGCCAAGTGATTGTTGAGAATAAAGTGAGGTTAGTTTTCCTCTACTCCCTTTCTTCCCACATCCTGGTGAGCTGCCGGGTGTTATCTTTCTTCCTGTGCAGACACACTTTTTGGCACTGGCCTCCTTGTCTCTCATATCTCTCTCGGTTATTTTTCTCTCTTCATATTCCAGTATGGCTGGATAGAGGATATCTGTTACCTCATCCATAAACCATGTTGTTATATTTGTAACTGCATCGGTCATTTCTTTGGTCTTGTTTTTCTGTAGCAGTAACAAATGAGAAAGGGCAGTAAAGTGTTAATTAATTCCTTCATTCTCCCTTCTGCACAGGACATCAGAGCTCTCCTGGGAGCAATTCAAACTTTTAGGATAAATAATAATAGCCCCCTCAATTCATAGATGCTTGGGTCAGAAGGGACCTCAACCGACCACCAAGTCTGACCCCCTGCCCGTGCAGCAAAGAGCGCTGGGGTCAGGGTGGGATAAAATCTAACAGAATAAATATAGGAAATAAAGAAAGAGCCAGTTCAGGAAAGATCAGTGAAGGACCAACTAGGGTCAGCATTGCTTCTCCCTGAGCTTGTTTCTGAAGGGCCGACATGAAAACCATGGAAGAAAACGCTGACCATCTTGAAGGCCAGCCAGGGGAGGTTTGTAGCTGATTTTGGCAGGACCAGGGTTCCCCGACAGGAGCTGAGAGATGACTTAATTTTCACCCAAGCCCCCTCCGCTGAGAAAGCACTTATCAGCTAGCTTGCTTCTTCTTACGGAAAAAGAATCAATTAATTTGCAGACGTTTAATCCATCTCCTACCAAAACTCAAAGGCTGTGCTCTGCCTGGGCAGTGCCGCCCCCTGCTCTTCCTCGCAATGAGGCATCTAAACGCTGTCTGCTGTGCAGCTTTTATGTTTTTCAAGGACGGTGCAGGCTTATGTTAATGAGCACCCTCGCTCCAGTGCAGGAGGAACATAGTTTTGCCCCCTTTTTGCACTTAGCAGCTTTGACCCAGTTCCACTATCTACTAATTTGTGGCCACCGGGCTGTAGTGCCTTCGGTAGTTTGGTCACACCATTCTTTCCCTTGGTGTTAAGTAAAGGGTATCTGTCATACAATCCATCCCAACACCGCACATCTTCTAGGATTATATCCCGCTCATTTGTTTCTGAAAGGAGCGTGCAAGATTGTGGGAAATGATGCCATTTGGGCGGGCGAGTCCTGCACAACAATACATGTCATGGCAGGTGCAGGTCGTCTTCCAGTTCTGACATCTCCCCATGCCCTGACTTCTTACCTGGGAGGAGGATCTTTTCTTGTTTGTGCCTTTATTAGCAATTGGCACAAATTGAGGCTGCTAGTTACCTGACATGAAAAGCAGTAAAGTCTAGGACAGTCCGAACTGTTGAGTGTAAACTGCTTGCAGATCTGGGAATTTGTGTTGCAGGCTCTGCTATAAAAGCCCAATTCTGGGGGTGAGTAAGGGTAAAAGCTTGGCCCTACTGAATTAAATGGGAGTTTGGACAGTGACTTTGGTGTAGCCAGAGTTTTGCCCAAGGTACTTAACCATTTTACTGGAAAGACAGTGAAAAGACAGATGCAACAGTGGAGACAACACCAGGAGATCAGGACCTTGGAGCATTGTAGCACTGCTCATCAAATTTAAAAACCACCAGGGCCCAGTCGGCTCTGCGCTGGACCCTGATCCTGCAAACATTGATGCACCGTGCTAAGAAGCAAGTATGGAGCAGTCCTGTTGAGCTCCCCAGGATCACAGACATGCTTGAAATAAGGCACGTGCATCTTGTTAGATTGGGGCTGCAGTCATCAACTTCTCTGTGACCGTCTAGATAGAATTGCCAGCAGACCCATAGGCGACTATTGACTCTAGCCATTTACCGCTCGCCTTGTTAAGGTATATATGATATCTACACATATAAATCTAAATTGTACAGTTGCTTTGTTTCTAACCTTCATTGATTTTCAAAGCACGTTGTGGGTTTTTTTGCTTTGTCATTTTTTAGGTCCGTCCATCTGAATTTTTTTTTCTGAGAAGCTTTTGAGTTTTTTGTACTCCGTCGAAACCCTGGCTGAATCTGCTGAGAAACATGAAAATGGTGGGTTACTATCACTTCTGCTGCAATCAATGTCTGCTCCACTCCCCTGTTTACCTGGGTTTCTTTTTCCTAAAGGGATTGTGGCTTTTTTTAAAAGATTCCAAGAAGTTGCTAATACCATTTGTGAACTAGAGCTTGGAGGTTGGCAAACTGTTACAGTGGAGTGTATTGCTGGTGAATCAACATGGGCCATGTCCTGCCTTTGCAAAGGCACAATGAGAGGGGAAGGATGCCCCTTCCCCTGATGAGCCAGGATGGGGAACATGCTCCATCTCTCTCTTTTCTAGGACATGTTCTAAGTCACCTTCTCCATGCATTTAAGAATAAGGCCTTGCAGTGGGATCTGAGATATCCAACTGAGTGCTTGGATGCTGGGCAGGGAGCCAGGAATGAGGAAAAATGGCACTGGGACCAGGTCAAGTTGGAGGGGACCCGAAAGCAGAGGTCAGGCTTGTTGGGGACAGAAAGTGTGCACAGTGCCATGGGGTCACTCGGGTGAAACCCTCTTCAGACTCCTGAATATCCATGAGTCTCCCCACTCTTGTGCTCTCAGCAAATTTCTGCGAGCCTTACTTATAAAGTGCCCCCCGGCACCACCACCCACACCTCTCTCTAAACTGGTGGCCGAAGAGGTGGACAGCCCACTGGGTCACAATCACCTTGCGCTAAGCAACCCCCTGGTCATTGTCTTCTAGCATCAGATGCTCTTCCCCATGATTGGCTACATCTGACTTATTTGAATAAAGGCCATATCCTTCCTCCCAGTAGGGTTGGAGTACTATTGTAGCCATGGTGGTCTGAGCAATATGCAAGGATCAAAGTGATTTTAGTGACATCTTTTCTTGGACCCACCAAATAGTTGGGAAAGTATTCCCCACTAAAATTTCTATTATTTCTGCCATGTTTTTCTCTTTGTTCCAGTCTTTTTGCTTAGTTAGAGAAGTTTCTGGGCGCCAGGTGCCCTTCTTCTGTGTTTTTGTCTAACATTACTCCCAAATTTGACACCTGGTCCAATAAAAGTCACCCCCAAAAGTGTCCCCACCACTTCCTTCTCACTTGCACTGCCTGCGTCAGGCACAGAGAGACAGAATCCCTAGCCACATGCTTGACTTCCTCAACCCCTACCCCCTCCTCCTCCTGCCCAACCCTTCTCCTTCCTGCCCACCCACCTGAGCCCTCCCAGTCCCCCCAGATCCCTTCAAGCACAGCACAGCTGCTCTGCACAACCAGGGGTAGGACTAGGGGATGCAGGAGAAGAAGGTAATGGAGAAGTAAGGGAGTGAGGAAAGGCCCCTGTGGGTGTCAGAGGAGGGTGAGGGGAGCTCTTGCTCAATGTGCAGCGGTCTGACTCCGGTCCTGCTGTACTGAAAACTAAAGGTTTGCTCCAAGTCAGAGTGGCAGACAGCTGGGCAGATGGACAGAGCGACAGGGGAATATGGGGATCAAAGCTCCCACCCATTCAAAGGGGACAACTAGGGATTTCATCCCCAGTCCAAACATTTCAGGGGGTCTGAACTGGGTAAGATTTGGCAGAGATCACAACTGGCTCTTACACCAAAGTTACTCTCGTGTTGTTGCATGCCAGGGCCCTGTGACCTGGGTCTGAATTACAGCCTGTGTCTCAGAAGGGACACAGCCCACTCAATAACCCTGAGGAACAGTTGGGGACCAAGAGGAGAGGGGGGCCCAACTGCACCGCTTGGCCCAAACTGGAGAGCTTCTGGGGTGGCACCTGCGGGGCAGGAGGGATGGGCAAATAAGACGGGTGGTCCTGCGACTAGAAATAGGAATCAGATTCTCCCTCACCTGTATCAGCTTCAGCCAGAGAGACCTGCCACCACGAAGGTCTGTTCAGGACTGAGCCTCTGGCCTGGGGCTCTGGAACTGGTTGTGCAGACTGATGTCAGCCCTCTATGAGGTCACTGCCCCTCTGGCCCAATGGCTGATCTCCTACCGACTCATGCCTGTGAGCTCACGGTTTGCCCCACCCAGCTGGACTCA
>NW_005843210.1:33307-34267 GCF_000455745.1 Alligator sinensis
CTCACAGATGATTTAGAAGTAACAGTCTTGCATTTGTGCAGAGGGGTGGACCACAGGATCCTTGAGGGCCCTTCTAACCCTTTAAGTTTATTATAATTATCATTGTAATAGCATCATGAATTTATATTGTGGATTAAAACCATCAACTACAAGTAAATGGACACAGAGACAGAAGGATTACTGTGTGTCTTATTACACAATCTCTTTTTTTTTTCTTTTTCCTTTGAGAGGGTAGACAGACAGACAGGAACTAGTAGTCCTTCGAATACTCATGTCAACTCGAGTTCCAGCCCTTCACACATGCATGAACTAAGGTTTTGTGAACTTATCCAGTGATACTAACACAGCACTTTCCCCCAAAAAAGTGTTTTAAGGGAAATTTCCTGATCAACTTTGCTACTGATCACAAAACACATTACTATGTTTTGATCATAGTAAGGGAGGGTTGCCACATCACCAGGAGAAAAAAAAAATCAAAGCCATAGATATCTGTTCACCACTGCTCAAACAAGTTGTGGTTTTTAAAAGATTAACTAAAGAAAGTTGGCTCCTGTGTAGAGATCAGGATCTCAGTCCAGATCAGTGGTGCTGGCTTGGGGTGATGCCTTGTGCCTGAGTGCGTGTGGAGTGGGGGAAGGGACAGTAAGCACTGCCAGGACTGGGGAGAGGGGAGAAATGGGGGCAGAGGTACAGCCCCTCCTACACCCGCACTGGAATGGGAAGTGAGACTTGCTTTGGGAGCCAATATCAGGACAAGGAAGAGCATGTATAGCACCATCAGGAGCTAATCACGTCATGAGGCATGGACCTGTGCAGCTTCCAGACACGTGTCCCCAGGAGAAGAGGGAAAGGGAATGGCCAGCCTCGGCTGGTAGGCTGTTTGGGAGCTGCCAGGTCAGAACCCTGCAGGCATGGGTGACTGGTGCCACCTTAGTTGAGGGGGCACATGCCCGCCCCCCC
>NW_005843210.1:34277-34828 GCF_000455745.1 Alligator sinensis
TAACCAGTCAGCGACTGGGATGTTAGGGGGTTCCCCTTACAGCCAATTTTCATAGATTTCATAGACATCAGGGCTGGAAGGGACCTCAGAAGATCATCGAGTCCAGCCCCCCGCCCAAAGGGCAGGAAGTCAGCTGGGGACATAGGATCAATTTTGCTGACTGGTGGGGGGGGCGGGTCCCCCATGGCTGATGGTATTGACCGGGAAGCAGCCACGGTGGTCCTGGAAGTGGCCACGGTGCTGATGAAGGGGGCTCAAAATCTCAAAAATGACAGGAGCCATCCTCCCACCATCTAGTGGTGGATCCAAGTAATAAATGTGATGCTGTTATTACAATGAGAGGGGAGGTTTAATTCTAAAAGGAAACTTTTTTTTAATCAAAAGGATATGACCATGCGAGTGTAATCAGTGTGGGAGTCTGGTGTAAGGGAACAACCCCCTGTATTAGAATTATTGACTTATGGTTACTGTGGCGGGCCAGTAGGGGGCGCTCCTGCGTTGAGCCGCCCACCTCCCTGCGCCCGACCACCTTCCAGGCTCCGAGTGCCTCC
>NW_005843210.1:35443-36779 GCF_000455745.1 Alligator sinensis
CCTGCCCAGGTGACCAGAGCATCGCCTCCCAGGCGCCAGGCTTTTGTCTGCAGACAAGGAGCGAGATCCCCGCTGTGAGAGATTCAACAGCAGCCTCTCAGGCTGGCTGAGACAGATCTCTGGAGAGGGGCACCGACGGTGGCATTTCTGCCACAGTTACATTGCTAGATTGTATTCAAATAATTGGTTTTATTATTCTCTATTGATAACATATATATGTATATATTTCTTCTTTTCTATTAATCTTTCTCTCTTCCTGTATATAGTTATATATATAATAAAGAAACCCATCTGTTCATTGGGCTTGGAATTAATGCTTGGGCGGTGAGGGTGAGGGCCACACCTCTCCCAGGGACACGTCAGTCAGCAAATCTGCCTGAGGGAGATCCCAGGGCTATTGGCACCTTGAGGATCTGAAATCTGGTATATTGCCTGGCCTAGTATGCCAAAAAAAGTTAACAGTAATATTAGGTATTAAGTAGCATCACATAAAAGGTGTTCACTGCTGCTACTGTGTAGTTACTCTGGTTACTGTGCAGTTCTTTAATACTTAACTTATAGAAGTATGAAATACATATGCAGTAACCACTTTGCAGTAGTGTCTTGTGTAGACGCACCCACTGGGCCTTTTTTTAATGCACAGTAACCTTGAGGTTAACCTACACTTAAAAAAAGAAAAAAAAAACTCTGCACCCACCAGCTACTGCAGCAGCTGTCGCAGCCTCTGGGAACTCATGGCAGGGGCCCAACACAACCGCTGTGAGGATCACACTGCTGCCTGGTAGGAGACAGTGAGTGGAGGTCTTTTTTTTTTTCTTGATTTTTTTTTAAGGTCCTGGGATGCTGGGACTGGGCGGGGCAGCCATTTATGGGGCTGGGAGAGTGGGTTGGGGATCGAACCTGTTCAATTTGGAGATTTGGCAAATATGGCAGTGGACGAATCTCTGAATCAGATTTGGCTGAATCGATTTGGGAAAGTGATATCAGTCACTGAATCAAATCACTGTCCCCGAAATGGCCAAATTCGAATCCGAATTGAATACTCGCTTTTTTGCACAGGCCTACCGCAGCTGATACATATCCTGGGCCAGAAATAGGAAACAATAGGTAAAAGATGATCAAAGTAAAAAAAACGAAACAAAACTTTTTTTTTTTTTGCTTCAAATACCATGAATCCAGGAAGGCTTGTTTCTTGCTCTGTGCTTCAGAGGTAAGCTGGGCTCTAGGGAAGTCCTAAGAAAAAAAGTGGATAAATCACCTTCCTGCAGCATTAGTCCTTCCAAACCAGGGAAGTTCACTGTCTTCTGCAGAGAGAAACTGGTTTGGATCTATTTCT
>NW_005843210.1:39041-40064 GCF_000455745.1 Alligator sinensis
TGCAAGCCACTGCATTATGAGATAATAATGAACAAGAGAGCTTGCGTCCAGATGGCTGCCTGTGCTTGGGCTGCTGGTGTCATCTACTATGCACTGCACACTGGGAACACTTTTAACATACCCTTCTGCCACTCAAATACCATCAACCAGTTCTTCTGTGAAATACCCCAGCTGCTGAAGCTCTCCTGCTCTGACACACACCACACAGAGCTGGCCGCTCTTGTCTTCAGTTTGTGTTTTGGTTTAGGATGTTTTGTTTTCATCGTTGTGTTGTATGTTCACATCTTCACTGCAGTCTTGAGAATCCCATCTCAGCGGGGCCATCAGAAAGCCTTCTCTACCTGCGTTCCTCACCTTATTGTGATCTCCCTGTTTCTTTTCACTGCCGTCATTGCCTACTTGAAGCCCATCTCTGACTTCCCGTCCCCTCTGGATCTCCTCGCAGCTGTTCTGTATTGTATGGTGCCTCCATTGATGAATCCGATCATCTACAGCATGAGGAACAAGGAGATCCAAGCTGCCCTGAGGAAATTGCTCCAAAGGTTTTGAGGAATCTACTCCAGAAATGTTAGGTCCATCATTATTTCATGACTTCACTTTAGATAGATATAGATATAGATATAGATAAAGATATAGATAGTGACAAATTGCTGTCTCACAATCATGTAAAACCTGCTTATAAAAATGAAGGTGGTTTGCTAAATGTTGTAGCATGGTAAGGACAATGAGTCATAGATTCGTAGATGTTAAGGTCAGAAGGGACCTCGATAGATCATCGAGTCCGACCCCCTGCATAGGCAGGAAAGAGTGCTGGGTTCAGACGACCCCAGCTAGATGATTATCTAACCTCCTCTTGAAGACCCCCAGGGTAGGGGAGAGCACCACCTCTAAATCTGCTCTCTGCTAGCTTGTGGCCATTATTTCTTGTAACCCTCGGGGGCGCCTTGGTGAGTAAAACCTCACCAATTCCCTTCTGTGCCCCCGTGATGAACTTATAGGCAGCCACAAGGTCGGCTCTCCTCC
>NW_005843210.1:40562-41176 GCF_000455745.1 Alligator sinensis
TCCTTGTTGAATTGCATTCTGTTGTTTTCTGACCCTTTGTCCAACCTGTCCAGGTCTGCTTGCAGCTGTTCCCTGCCCTCCGGCGTGTCCACTTCTCCCCACAGTTGTGTCATCTGCAAACTTGGACAGACTACACTTCGCTCCCTCGTCCAAGTCGCTGATGAAGATATTGAAGAGTATCAGTCCAAGGACCGAGCGCTGCGGGACCCCACTGCCCACAACCTTCCAGGTCGATACCGACCCATCCACTACGACTCTCTGGGTACGACCCTCTAGCCAATTTGCCACCCACCGGACTGTGTAGTCATCCAAGTCACAGCCTCTTACCTTGTTCACCAGTATGATGTGGAATACCATATCGAAGGCCTTCCTCAAGTTAAGTAAACAACGTCTACCTCTACTCCTGCATCCAGGTGTTTTGTAACCTGGTCATAAAAAGAGACTAGATTAGTCAGGCATGATCTACCTGCTACAAACCCATGTTGGTTTGCCCTCAGCATAATTTTTCTTGCCAGGCTCTCGCAAATGTGAGCCTTGATAATTTTTTCAAAGACTTTGCCTAGGATGGAGGTGAGACTTACTGGCCTATAGTTGCCTGGGTCCTCCTTCCTCCC
>NW_005843210.1:41226-46004 GCF_000455745.1 Alligator sinensis
CGAGTGTTTAAATATCCCCACCAGTGGCTGTGCAATGACGTCAGCCAGTGCCTTCAGTACCCTCGGATGGAGTTCATCTGGGCCTGTGGACTTAAACACATCCAGTTCCTTCAAGTGCCTCTGCACCATCTCAGGGTCTTCGCTTGGTAGTCTGGCGTCCTGCTGCTGCCTCTACAATCCCAGTGAGAGCCTTGTCTTGCCCCTTGCTTGGGAATGCTGAGGTAAACAACTCATTGAGTTCAGCCTTGTCCCCCCTGTCCATCACCAATTGCTTTTGCCCATTTAGTAGAGGTCCTATTCTACCCTGGGCCTTCCTTTTACTCCCTGTATATCTAAAAAACAATGTTTTGTTATCCTTAACTTGGGATGCTATCCTCAGCTCCATTTTAGCTTTGGCCTGTCTAACTGCCTCCCTACAAGCACGAGCAGAGGTGGTATAATCCTCTTTAGTTATCTCTCCCTGTTTCCACTTTTTATATGCTACCCTTTTAGCCCATAGACTGCTCTGGATTTCTCTGGTCAGCCAAGGAAGCCTCTTTGCCCCTTTCCCCCTTTTTCCCCGCATCAGGATTGTCTCCCTCTGTGCCCAAAGGATCATTTCCTTAAGGCACAGCCACCCTTCCTGGGATCCCAACTCTTTAAACTCTTACTCTGTAGTGCATCCTTTACTAAACACCTGAGTTCATTGAAATCACTGTTGAAGTGGAAAAGTAGTATTTCATGCATCCATGTTTGTTTGTCCCACCTGAAATAAATCCCACTGATTGCAAGGTCATAGAATGAAAGAAAATCATAGGAATTAGCTTTGGAAGGGACCTCAGAGGGGGTTAGGGGGCGGGGTATGGTTTGCCGGTTTGTGGCTAATTTCAATCTGGCCGCCAGGATATCAGCTTCAGATTCTAGCAAAGTAGATGTAGATTAGACTTCAGGGAAAAAAATCGCCCTTGTTTTTAAAATAGTGAGGAAGTGGAATAGACTTCCCGGGGAAGTTGTGAAGTCTTCATCATTGGAGGGTTTCAAAAAGAGGCTGGAAAGGCACCCATCAGGGATGATTTAGGAGTGATGTTCCTGCATTTGTCCAGGGGGTTAGACCACATGCCCCTTGAGGCCCCTTCTAAACCTTTGAATTTATTATTTTAATATAATAAAAGGCTTTGTTTGTCTGTCTGTCTGTCCGTAAAGCTTTTGTTCTACTGCACATGTGCCAATTGCCTGGGCAGGCTGGGCAGCCACAGGCAGGGCAAGATGAGTTAAAAAGGGAGCCTCTTAGCTGTGTCACCTTCTCCTGCAGCCTCTGGTGTGGAGGCTCCCCTCCCCCCACCTCCACAGAGGGAAAAAAATAAATAAATTGACACGAGCACTCTAGAAATGGTGGGGCCAGCCGAGGAAAAGTGGAAGCCCCTCTGTCATAGTGGGGTTGCACCTGAATCAGGGAAGCAGGGTCAGATACAAAGCGGGTGGGAGGGGGTGGGTGGGTTCAGACTTGTATGGGGGAAGCAGGGAGTGGGGTTGGACCTGAAGTGGTGAGAGGCAAACCGTGTGGGACCTGAATGGTTGGGGCGGTGGAATGGGGTTGGACATGAATGTGTGGAGGGAAGCAAGGCTGCTGTGGACCCAAACTGGGGGTGCATGGGGGCAGGGCCTGGCCTCACTCAGGGGGGAACAAGGTTGGACCCAAACCAGTGTGAGGAGGTAGAGAAGGGTCAGACCAGAAGGGGTGGGAGGGGGAAGAGAGAGAATGAGTTTGGGGTGGACCTGAACGGGGTGAGGCAGGGATGGGGAGAAGGGTTGGAACTGAATGAAGGGGTGGGACGGAGTTGGACCCAAAGTGGGGGAGCAGGGTCAGACCCAAAAGGGGGAGTGGGTTCAGACCTGAAGCAGGGAGACTGAGGCTGGGGTGGGGTATGGGGCCAGATGGAGTTGAATGAATCTCATGTCATTCCTGATGGGCAATTTGCTAGTTCTTATTTAAAATGAATCACTAAGATGCAGGCGATCAAAGCAGTGCACTGCAAGTGAATAGCCAGCCAGACAGAAAGGATTATTGAGCGTCTTATCTCACAACCTCTTTTTTTTTTTTTTTTCTTTTTTTACATGGACAGACAGGGGGGCGCTTGTCTTCATGAGCATGTCTGAAATGTGGGAATTTGAGTTGACAGAAAAGTATGCAAAATTGCCTAGTTTCACTAAAACAGCCCCTTTGAATGAAAAAGCATTTTGTGGAAAATTTGCTGAACAACTTTCAACCTGGTCACGTTAAACTTAAAAGAATTAGCCCATATCTTTACTAACATAAATAAGTCTCGAGTATAGTATATCCTATTGAAACCTCAATATGGCAAAGTGCTTCCTCATTCCATCTTAGAACATGCTTCTTTGCCTATATTTGTACAAGTGGTCCTTCATCTTTTCTTCCTTTCTGTGCTAAATGACAGGAAAATATGACTGAAATTTTCCCTCATACCTTGGTATCCTGGAGTATTTGTACATGTTACTTTTTGCCATTCCTTGTGCTGCAATGGCATGACTGTTTGCACAAGGGAGCTTTCTGGGTTCTTTAAAAATCTTTCTGGTGCATTAAACTAAAAATCCTTCAATGTAGTTTAGTTTGTTTTACTACAAATAAAAGCATTGTGTCCATGAATTCATTGCGTGCAAACACGAAGGCCCTCAAAGACATATAATGAGCATCTTTGTCCACCAAATGGTGCTGTGACTGCTTTGTAGTTCATCCCTTCAAATTGCTACTGCTTTTGAATTATTTCTGCTTTTTGTTGTTGTTGTTGTTCCATATGCCAGACCCGTGCTCCCACAGCTGCATGGTAGGGCACGGGCTGGGGGACCCAGGCGAGGGTGAGGGCAATGCAGGACCCTTTCACTCTTCTATGGTGTCGGGCGGGGACCAGGTTTAATTTTTGCAAAAAGTCAGTGCATGCAAACACTGATGTGATGCTCCAAAATGTGTGGTAAAGAAATAAGAAAATATATGACCAAACGCCAACGTGAGAGCAAGCCATGCTCATATCATGGGGAGGAGGAGTGATGGGCGCGGTTAGCAGCATTCCCGCTTGTGCTGATTGGCAGGGGGTGGGCAGATGCTGCCCAGTTAAAAGGGGAGCAGGCCAAAACAACGGGGGGACCCGCGTAATATTGGAGAGGACTGATCACCCTCGCTGCAGGTCCTGCGTCCGCGAAAACCTGGACAGCCCCATCACGATTTGGTATACCACCCAAGTACGCTCAAGAGCTCCCGAGGAATTGGCGAACTAGATTCCTGACACAGCTGTAGAGATTGTTGCCTGAATAGTGAGTAAAAGTGATTTTTCTTATCTCACTGCCTCCCCGGTGTGTTTCTGTCGACGGAGGGAGACAGAAGAAGGAGGAAAGGCCCGAACCCTTTTGTCCCTGACCTACTTGAATAGATTGGGCTCAACCATCCATAGTTAGGTTGCACAAAATGAACCAATTTAAATTTTATAAACCTATTTAATTCAATGAGGTTTAAACCCCATGAATTATTTGAGATTCAACCATTTATTTCAAAGGATTCAAAGTTTGTATCCTGTATTCTGTGGTGCCTCCAATGACCAATGCAGTCATCTAAAGCATGAGGAACCAGGAGATTAAAGATGCTCTGAGTTCAGTTCATAGTCAGTTCATAGTCTCTGCTGAGGCTGCTTCATGTGCTTGGGCCTGTGTGTGTGTGTGTGTATGCACGCATGTGCACCTGATCAGCTAAGAACAGTTCAGATGGATGGGATGTTTTGTGGGTCATCTCATTGCTTGTTTAGGGACTTGTCTTAAGAGAATAGCAATCAGTGGTTCTTTGCACAGATGTGAGGAAGGGACACTGCTTTGCCACTGTTCACATGGGCTGGGTATGAACAGGTAAGTCAGGTATGAAAGGAGTTGCATCAGGCTTCAACCGTGAGTCCATAAGCTCCGTGACTATTTTTGTTACCCTCCAATGGACTGTCTCCTATTTGTGCACACCATTTGTGTAGTGGGAGGCCCAAAACTGAGATTCCACTTTCCATGTCCCAAGATCCATTTCCTTCGTATAGGATTCCAGTTTCAGATACTCCAAAGATTCCTGGCTAATTCTCTCTGCCCCCAATTTCTCTCTTTTTTTAAACTCCCACTCCCATTGCATAGTCCCTACCCACAAGTCTCTTTCCCATCCATTAGTTCCTTGCATCTTTCTCACAAACATCAGCCCCTTCCCTTCTCCACCACAACTTCGACCATAGACACTGCTCCATTAATTTCTAGTTCTTCTCCATCTTCCTTCCTGTGTCTCCATGATTTCAAAATTACTTTGAGAGCTGCCTCTGCAAAGGGTCACTAAACACACAATTAACCTGGGGATTTGCTGCACAAAGTCAGCATGACATAAGTTCACAATATTTGGTTGTGAGTAAAATTCAAAGGGTGTGAATTTTGTCAGCTTTTCTAGGAAAATGCTGGGAAATGAGAATTTCCTGTGTGATGACAATTCCACTTTAGCTCTGGTGATCTCTCTGGATACATCATAGGACACAACTCTGAAAGACGCAAAACCTCTGATGACAAGTCTGTAATCAGACACTGCCTCAAAGGGGTAAACTTCTTGACCTGGAAGCTAGGGCAGAACTAGCCATTATGAACATCCCTGCTCATTCCTGAAGAGCAGCATCTGTGGCTGCTCTCAGGAGTCCTTGCCCTCAGCAATATAGCTCCCATGGTGATTTTGGAAAACAGGCCTATTGTCTTTCATTAAACTACAGCATGGACAAGTC
>NW_005843210.1:46984-48141 GCF_000455745.1 Alligator sinensis
CTCGAGCAATGCACCCTGCAAAAGAAGCTGCAAATAGGCAGGAAACTCGTCCCTGCACCGGGGTTCTCCTCTGCAATAAGAAACTCTCCCGTGCAATGAAGCTGCAACTTGGCGGGGATAATTCTGGTGCCGAAGCACACACAAAATCATGCCTTTGGGTCATGACATCCCCCCTTGCTGAAGGCATAACAGAATTATACCTCATATCTATCACTCAGGTCATCAGTAGCTCTGTCAACGGCTCGTGGAACTAAACGAACATATACAAAATCAGCTAACATAAGAAATTCGTCCTCAAGGGATCGAATCAAATAATAGCTGGCACACACAAATATACACATAATTACATTCATAACAAAAAACTGAACGATCAGGGCTTCAGTGGGCGCCATGGCAGAGTCGCGCATCAGCCCCTCACTCCTCTTGGCGATGTTGTCCTTCTCGGGACCTCTCTCCACCACACACTCTGAAGTTCGGATCTGTAAAAGAACTCCCTTAAACAATAATTTCACTAATATTTACAAGACCTATATAAAAAACGATCAATTAAACTTGCTGTTACTATTAAACCTATAATACAAGTGTAAACATGACTCTAATCTAAACAGCTACTGAACTCGACGAAATTGTTGAGGAGTCATCAGATTCTTCTAAATAACTAAAACCTAACTCGTAGGCTAGTTGCCACTGTCCCGCATCCCCCAAAATCCGAAGCTGTCGTTTGTTCAGTCCAGGACGCTGCAGGAGGAATCCGAACATGTATCGTTCCTCTTGTGTTCTCTGATGCAACGCTGGATGCTCGGATTCACGGTGTCTTGTATTTGGAACCTCAGTTGGTCGTTGGTACTCCCAGTCACTGGACCATTTTGGCTCCATTAGGACACGCAATCTTGGCAACTGGCAAAGAAGACTACTCACAGGGTGATCAACCATTGGACTAAGCAGAATCCGCAAAACTATTATGTTTTTTCGCCCATAAACTTCAATACAGCTGTCTAAGCTGTGGATAGTCACTGGAACAGTTCCAGGGTTCCTCAGATGACGGTGAGGCCATGGTCGTATTCGCTGGAGTGGTGTTAATCCCAGTGCACATGCTCTGGGGTTCCAGGCACAATACGAAACTCCAATGATAGCTAGCACAAGCTGTTCTGCACTGA
>NW_005843210.1:49727-53686 GCF_000455745.1 Alligator sinensis
TGGGAATAATTTAGAACTAGCCAATAGCGGGGAACGAATTTGCATACGGGTGGCGGGAACTCTTTTGCACCGTGCATTTCTCTTGCAACTTGAGCAATGCACCCTGCAAAAGAAGCTGCAAATAGGCGGGAAACTCGTCCCTGCACCGGGGTTCTCCTCTACAATAGGAAACTCTCCCGTGCAATGAAGTTGCAACTTGGCGGGGATAAAATGCCTTTGGGTCATGACATCTACAAATCCAACTATGCGGTAAAATACCTTCTGCTCCCAAATGTGGTGATTGCCATGATGACCCTGAGTGGACAGGGAAAACCGTTTAGCCTAGGATGCAGCCAACGTGCAGTGCCCATCTGCAAACCACTGCCAATGAGACAGTGATGAACAGGTGAGCTTGTCTGCTAATGGCAGCCAGGGCCTGGAGCGCTGCTCTTCTGTACTCTGCCCTGCACACGGGGAACACCCTTAGGCTGGCCGGCTGCCCTTCTGCCACTCCAACATCCTCAACCAGTTCTTCTGTGAAGTCCCCCAGCTCCTTAGGATCTCCGGCTCAGAGGTGTTGACTACTGAAATTCAGGTCTTTATCTTTGGTGCATGTTTAAGTGCTGGTTGCATTGTGTTTATATTTGTGTCTTATATTCAGATATTCACTACTGTATTGAGAATCCCCTCTGAGCAGGGCTGGCATAAAGCAGTTTCCATCTGCCTTCCCCACCTCATGGTAGTCTTCCTCCATGGGAAGTGCATGATTGCAGACAGGCTACCTAACCTAGTCAGAAGGGCTTTAAACTAGGTATGCCCTGGGGTGGGAA
Source organism: Alligator sinensis (assembly GCF_000455745.1). Lineage (NCBI taxonomy): Eukaryota > Metazoa > Chordata > Crocodylia > Alligatoridae > Alligator > Alligator sinensis. The sequence goes on from NW_005843210.1 coordinate 50,537, forward strand.
CCAAAGCTATGATGTAAATGTGGAAGTGGGTGAATTCAAGGAAGCACAAGCAGGAGGGGACAATAGGGGAAGCCTTGTAATTCTTCTTGAGAAAGTAGGATAACTGGATAGATATTTCAGGTGTCCTTACATGAATGCATGGAGGCTGGGAAAGAAGCAGGAACAACTGGAAGTCTTCACTCAGTCATGGCACCGTGACTTGATTGGAATAACACAGACTTGGTGGGAACTCACATGACTGGAGCACTGTCATGGATGGGTACAAACTGTTCAGGAAGGGCAGGCAGGGGAGAAAAGGAAGAGGTGTTTTGCTGTATGGTAAAGAGCCATATGATTGGTCACAACTCCCGTATGAAACTGGAGACCAGGCCTGTTGAAAGTCTCTGGGTTAGGGTTGGCAGGGATCAACAAGGGTGATGTCATGGTGGGGGTCTGCTGTAGACCCCCAGATGTTTTCTTCAGACAGCTAAGAGAAGTTTCCTGATAACAATCCCTAGTTCTCACGAGGAACTTCTATCACCCTGACATCTGCTCGGAGGGCAATACGGTAGCACGCAGGCAATTCAGGAAGTTTTTGGAAAATGTTGCTGAGAACTTCCTGGAGCAAGGGTTGGAGAGACCAACTAGGGGCTGTGTTCTTCCTGATATGCCACTCAGACACAGGGAAGAAGTGGTGGGGAATTAGGTAATGGCAACTGGGGCAGCTGTGCCTGTGAGATGATTGAGGGTGGGATCCTGAGGAAAGGAAGGATGGAGAGAAGTGGAAGAGGGAAAACAGACTTTGACTCCATCAGGGAACTCATGGGCAGGATGCCCTGGGAGGCCAGTCGCAGGGGAAGAAGTCCAGGAGAGCTGGCTGTATGTCCTTCCCCTCCTTCCCCCACAAGTCTCTACCCATCTGACTCAGCAGTAAACTTCCTTCCTGCTCCCAAATGTGGTGATTGGCATGTATTTGAGAGGACAGGGAAAAAACCCTTTATCCTGGGCTGCAGCCAACACCCCGTGCTGCTGAGGAAGGCAGGGTTGTCGGGAGAGGGGCGCCCTTACACTGTTAGCAACAGGAGGGGAAAAATTCCTCCTGGCCACATGTTGCAACTAGAAAAGCTTAGAAACATTGGCCCTCAGATAGACACAGCCTGTTACAAGCCATAGCAAGATCCTCTCACATGTGGTCAGCAGTAGGTCCAGTGAGAGACTCAGGACAGTCCTTCTGGCTTCAATATCTGTGAATCCAGCATGTTTGCCCATGGACTCTGCTTCTGAGCTGTGCAGGGCTCTAGGGAAACAGTCCCACAAGACGTTGCAGTAAAGCTCCAAGTAACTACACGCCCAGCTCTTCTTCAGGGACTCATTATTTTGGATCATCTCCTCTCAGTTCTCCCACAGAGTGAGGAGTGCACGACCCCGAGAAACCTGTACCCCTGGCATCTAGATAGCACAGTGATGGGGGGACAAGAGACTGGAGGCAGGAGTAGATGGTCAGCAAACAAACTGCCCTGGCATTCAAGGATTTAATGTGAGAAACTGAAGACAAAAGCATTAAGATGAGCACAGTAAGTAATATGTTCAGTTCAATAATGTTTGGGTCTTAATAGAGAGGAACATTAAAAAAATTATAATGAATTATATTTTAAATGTTTCCCTTTTCTACACTAATGTAACTGAGCGGGGAACCAGGACAGCAGCCCAAGGCACTGCCTTTGTGGAGGGGGGAAATAGCCATGACCACAGGTCAGCAGCAGGGCAGGCAGGGCAGCCCTGTGCCTCACCACCTGCCCTGGGCTTGGAGCTGCCCTGCTAGCATGTCTCCCTCTATCAATAACCCCTGAAATATTAAGAATCATCTAGTTTCCTGGCCACTGAAGATTTTCAGACTAAATGAATAAAGAAAAGGTCAAATATTTCTGAAGTAGATGAGTAAATGTAGAGACCATGTAGGGATGTTGAGAGCCCACGCTTATATATATTTCTGAGACTTCAAGCCAGTTTGAACACACAGGCTTGTGCACATCCTGCCAGCCATTTGACTGCCATCTTCCCAGGTGACTTAGAGCCCAGACACAGCCAACATCTTAAGTTCTATATCCCTAGCAAAATGGATATGCTATGGGAGACCATTCGTGTTCATAACTTCGTTCTCAGCTGCCCACGGGCAAGATTCAGGCACCGACATAGATGAAATGATAGGATCTGGGGTTGTAATTATTCCCTTTTCCCAGGTCACATGGACTTGCAATGGACCTGCACCAGATGTGAACTGACATGGCCCGTGGACTAGAAAGGAGCTGGAGCGGTTTATGCCAGTGTGATAGTGCACTGACAACTTCTCCACTTTCACAGACGTGGGAAATGTATGAGCACTAGTGAGTGGCAGTGGCAAGTTGTCTGCAAAAGCTCTGATAAAATACTTTTCCTGTCTGCTTTTTGGCTAAAATGGCACAATAATCTGACTTTAAAAAAAAAGTGACATGACAAATATTGTTACTTTTGGAACCATGATTTTTATTAGATAACTCCCTTTAAACTGAAATAAGGTGGACCTCTAAAAAAATCAAGTCATGGACAATTGTGGATGGGTAATTTTTTTTTCTCTTGCTTCCTCTTCCTTTCACAGTCATTCCCTTTCCCTCCACAGGCATCCCAAAAGGCACTGTGGATGATGATGTCGAATTGCACCGCTGTGACAGAGTTCCTACTCCTGGGGTTCTCCGATGCCCTGGAATTGCAGATCTTGCACTTGGCCAGTTTTCTAATAATATACCTGGCAGCCCTGATTGGCAATCTCTTTGTTATCACGCTCATAGCCATTGAAAGCCACCTCCACACCCCGATGTACTTCTTCCTCCTCAATCTGTCCATCCTCGACATCGGATCCATCTCTGTCATTGTTCCCAAATCCATGGCCAATTCCATACTGAACACCAGGCTGATTTCCTATTCTGGATGTGTCTCACAAGTTTTTTTACTCCACTTTTTCATTCCAGCAGACCTCACCATCCTCACCATCATGGCTTATGACCGATACATCGCCATCTGCAAACCACTGCACTATGCGACAGTAATGAAGAGGAGAGCTTGTCTGCAAATGGCAGCTACTGCCTGGAGCACGGCTGTTCTGTACTCTGCCCTGCACACGGGGAACACCTTTAG
>NW_005843210.1:54039-69138 GCF_000455745.1 Alligator sinensis
TGATTGCCTATGTGAAGCCCACATCTGGGTCCCCATCAGCTCTGGACCTCATGGTGTCTGTTCTGTATTCTTTGATCCCACCAATGATGAATCCGGTCATCTACAGCATGAGAAACAAGGACATCAAAGCAGCTCTGTGGAAACTGGTGAGATGGAAGTGGTTTATTGTGACAAAGATGTCAGTTATTGTCCAGTGACTGTGGTTCCACTGAACACTTGTATTGAAACTGAGCTGTTTTAGTACCTATTAACTCCACCACTGGCAATAGTAGACTTTTTATAGAAACAACCAACTGTGTTATTCATACAGATTTAGTTAACTAATGTCAGTTGTGTTCCTTTATGTTTACACCAATTTAAATATACTCTCTATCTAATTCTAAACCCATATCTCACTGAACTAATTGTCTCTAGGATACCACTCTATCCAGCTAATCTTTTTATATCTGTTACATTTCATCTTTGATGCTGACATTGTCATTTCTTAGTGCACTATTACAACAGCTTGTACATACCTTTAATATTTGTAAGAATCCCCGTTCGAGAATACCACTGGATCTTTCTCTCTTCTGGGTTAAAAATTTTTCTTGAGGTTTTATTTTTTTCAGATCTGGAAGGAGGGTATAGGAATATTTAAAAGGGAGTGATAATGGTTTTTAGATAGTAGGTGTCAGTCATTACTATATTGCTGGTTTTTGAGTCATGTTTTCCTGTACATGTTTTGCAATGGAGCTGAGGGTTTTCCTCCACACAGCACTGAAGAGATGAAAATGATTTCTTGTAAGTGTGTACACACTACAGCTCCTGTGCACATCATAACTGTAGTGGTGCTGGATTTTGGTTGTTCTTGTATTCTGTTATAAGGAAACTGTAGAGATTTAAACCTGGGTATTTTGCCAGTTTATTAAACTACATCAAGCCCTAATGACATACACGTTGCTAGTCCCTAAATCCTTTCAGGACCGGTAGCGGATACTTTCACCTTTCCAACAAGTGGCCTATGCCAAGAGCTCCAATAATGCAGATAGTGTGGCCTTGTTTAGAATGGATGTAAAAGGAAACTGAGTAGAGACAACAATCTGTTACTGTACAACTGTATCGAAATTGGGACTTCTATTCCATGGGAGATCCAGCAAGGTATGAAATGGTGATTATGCTTTCTGATTTGAAAGTAAAACACATTTCCCAGAATTCCCCAGAAAACAGCAGTTTCCAAAAGAAAAAAAAAAGAAGAACAATATCATCTCAAGTTAATTGCTTCTGAGAGTTTTGGTACCTGTTCAGAATTGACACCCAAAAGGGAATTTTGAAAGTAATGAGTTAGTTTATCTTGATTGATAGTGACTCATACCATTGGGTAATATGAAGTTAGTTTGTTCAATGTGTTTTTAATACAAGAAACAGAAGCAAGAAGTCTGTGTTGAGCTGAAAGGCAGAAAGGTGGTAGAAGCTCCTTCCTAGGAGGTTCTTAAGAGTGAGCTAGACAACGTCATGGTTGGCATGTTCCAACTGGATACAGTCTATCTTTGACTGCAAGTATAGGGATTTGTTTGACCCAGAGTGGTAGGGCAAGACTCCCTAGCTCATGATCTTGGGGTTTAGTCTGAGCAGGAGCTTCGGCATATCATTCAAAATCCCCAACCTTGATTTCAGACAACACCCAATGCTTCTAAAGGTGGTAAACCCATTGTGACTCATGTAGGAAAAGGAGGGGGAAAGAAAATCCTTCCTGATCCCATGCAGCAAACAGCAGAGACCAGAGGAAGTGGAAATAACCAGAGAAGAACATGGATGTAGCTATTCCTAGATCATGCCTGACCAATGCTTTTCCATCCCTGTGAACACCTCCAAAGATGGAGATTGCACAACACTTTAATAAGTCTAGTCCACTGCCCCACTGGTCCATCAGTGAAGATTTGCTCATGATACCTAATCTGAACCTACTTTATTGTGGTTTTGGATTTTCTCTCTTCTCCCCATCTCTACTCAGCTTTGTCCTGCTTCCCTCTGACCCTTGCCCCCATTTCTTCACATCTCCAATCTTAACATATATGTGGATATCATACCACTTTTCCCCCAAGCTAAGGTCAGTATGCGTCAGCCTCATGTGCTCATCTACCACTTGTTACCATGTCACTGGTCCCTCTCTTTCTACCCCTGCACCCTCCTGGACATGTGTCCTGTCCTTTATCGCAGTACTTAGCAAGAAAGAGCAGACAGGACTCTGACTAAGACTTCCCTGGGGATTGAGATGGTGTCCATTTTAGAGTCCAAATCTGAGAACTGACCAGGGGATACTCCCATGTACAAGGAAAGTATGATAAATCACAGACTAATACAAAAGTAGGACTGAAAGGAGCTTGGGAGGTTCAGGACCCTGCTGAAGGCAAAATTTTACCTATCCAAGCTATCCCTTATGAAACTTTGCTTAAACTGTTTCTAAAATTATGCAGACATCTTGTCACACCACTACAAGGTATATTGCCCACAGTCACTAAAACTACCATAATTTACCATAGATAAAAGAGGAAGATGAAGACTGTCAGCATCCTGCTCCTGCAAGTGCTTTTAAACACATTCAGGATATACCAAGAAGGCAGCACTCCCACCCCATTACAGAGAAAGGACCCTCATCCCACACAAGTGTCCACCCATGTGACTGTACAGTAAACTTCCTTCAGGCTGCAAAATGTGGTGATTGGCATGGGACCCTCACACCATTAGCAACAGGAGGGAGAAAAATTCCCCCCATCCCCACGTTGCGGCTAGCAAAGCCTAGAAACATCAGCCCCATGATAGACACAGCCTGTTACAAGCCACAGAGAGATCCTCTGACATGTGGTCAGCAGTAGGTCTACTGATAGACTCTGGACAGTCCTTCTGGCTTCAATATCTGTGAATCCAGTGTGTTTGCCCATGGACTCTGCTTCTGAGCTGTGCAGGGCTCTAGGGAAACAGTCCCACAAGACCTCCCAAAATATACATAGACAACTCACTGACTGCGACTTCAGTCCCTTCATTGCAGTAAAGCTCGAAGTAACTACACTCCGAGCTCTTCTTCAGGGACTCATCATTTTGGATCTCCTCCTCTCAGTTTTCCTGCTAAGTGAGGAGTGCACGACCCAGAGAAACCTGTACCCCTGGCATCTAGATAGCACAGTGATGGGGGGACAAGAGACGGGAAGGAAGAGTAGATGGTCATCAATCAAACTGCCCTGGCATTCAAGGATTTAATGTAGGAAACTGAAGACAAAATCATTGAAACGAGCGCAGTAAGTATTATAGATTCTTAAATTCATAGATGTTAGGGTCGGAAGGGACCTCAATAGATCATCGAGTCCGACCCCCTGCATAGGCAGGAAAGAGTGCTGGGTTTAGATGACCCCAGCTAGATGCCTATCTAACCTTCTCTTGAAGACCCCCAGGGAAGGGGAGGGCACCAGCTTGGCCACTCGAACTGTGAAGAAGTTCTTCCTAATGTCTAGTCTAAATCTGCTCTCTGCTAGCTTGTGGCCATTATTTCTTGTAACCCCCGGGGGCGCCTTGGTGAATAAAACCTCACCAATCCCCTTCTGTGCCCCCGTGATGAACTTATAGGCAACCACAAGGTCGCCTCTCAAACTTCTCTTGCGGAGGCAGAAGAGGTCCAGCTGCCCTAGTCTCTCCTTGTAGGGCTTGGACTGCAAGCCCTTAACCATATGGGTGGCCCTTCTCTGGGCCCTCTCCAGGTTATCCATGTCCCTCTTGAAGTGCGGCGCCCAGAATTGCACGCAGTACTCCAACTGCGGTCTGATCAGCACCCGATAGAGGGGAAGTATCACTTCCTTGGATCTGTTCGTCATGCATCTGCTGATGCACGATAAAGTGCCATTAGCTATTCTGATGGCTTCGTCACACTGCCGACTCATGTTCATCTTGGAGTCCACTAGGACTCCAAGATCCCTTTCTGCTTCAGTGCCACCAAGCAGGTCATTTCCTAGGCAGTAGGTGTGCTGGACATTTCTCCTTCCTAGGTGCAGCACTTTGCAATTCAACAAGGAGAAATGCATTCTGTTGTTTTCTGCCCATATGTCCAACCTGTCCAGGTCTGCTTGTAGTTGTTCCCTGCCCTCCGGTGTGCCCACTTCTCCCCACAGTTTTGTGTCATCCGCAAACTTGGACAGAGTACACTTCACTCCCTCGTCCAAGTCGCTGATGAGGACATTGAAGAGTATCGGTCCAAGGACTGAGCCCTGCAAGACCCCACTGCCCACACCCTTCCAGGTCGATACCGACCCTCCACTACGACTCTATATTATGGAATATATTCAATTCCATAATGTTTGGGTTTTAATAGAGAGGATCTTTTATAAAAATTATAATTAATTATATTTAAAATTATTTCCGAACTTTATTCTCCATTTAATAACATTCCTACAGTTGTTAGAGAAAGTAAGCATAGAAGTATTTGCATGAACAATAGCACACTTCTGTCCTGAAATGTTTACCATTTCTACAGTAATGTAAGTGAGCCAGGAAGCAGGGAGGCAGCCCAAGGCACTGCCTTTGTGGAGCGGGGGAAATAGCCATGACCACAGGTCAGCAGTATGGCAGGCAGAGCTGCCCTGTGCATCACAACCTGCCCTGGGCTTGGAGCTGCCCTGCTAACATGTCTTCCTCTTTATCAGTAACCCCTGGAGTACCAAGAGTTATCTAGTTTCCTGGCCACTGAAGATTTTCAGACTAAACACATAAAAAAAAGGTCAAATATCTTTGAAGTAGATGACTTACAAAATGTAGAGAATATTGCGGGGTGTTGACAGCCCACGTTTATATATATTTCTGACACTTGAAGTCAGTTTGAACACACAGGCTTGTGCACATCCTGCCACCCATTTGACTGCAATCTTCCCACATGAATTAGAGCCTAGACACAGCCAGCATCTTAAGCTCTATGTTCCTAGGAAAATGGAAATACTACGGGATGCCCTTTTTGATTTCATAATTTCTCGCTCAGCTGCCTGTGGGTAAGATTCAGGCACCGAAATTCATGAAATGATAGGATCTGGGGTTGTAATTATTCCCTTTTCCCAAGTCACATGGACTTGCAGTGGACCTGCACCTGATGTGAACTGACGTGGCACCTTGGACTAGAAAGGAGCTGGAGAGGTTTATGTCAGTATGACTGTCCACTGACAAGTTCTCCACTTTCACAGACGTGGGAAATGTATGAGCACTAGTGAGTGGCAGTGACAAGGTGTCTGCAAAATCAATGATAAAAAAACTTTTCCTGTCCACTTTCTGGATAAAATGCCACTATAATCTGAATTAAAAAAAAAAAAAAAAAGGATCATGAAAAATATCGTCCCTTTGGGAACCTTGATATAAATCACATAAAACCCTTTCGACTGAAAATATGGTGGACCTCTAAAAAAATCAAGTCATGGACAATTGTGGACAAGAAAAATGTTTGTTTTTTTCCTCTGGCTTCCTTTTGCCCTTATCACAGTCATTCCCTTTCCCTCCACTGACATCCCAAGAGGCACTGTGGATGATGACGTCCAATGGCACCGCTATGACTGAGTTCCTACTCCTGGGGTTCTCCGATGCCCTGGAATTGCAGATCTTGCACTTGGCCAGTTTTCTAATTCTATACCTGGCAGCCCTCATTGGCAATCTCCTTGTTACCACGCTCATAGCCGTTGACAGCCACTTCCACACCCCGATGTACTTCTTCCCCCTCAATCTGTCCATCCTCGACATCAGATACATCTCTGTCATTGTTCCCAAATCCATGGCGAATTCCATACTGAACACCAGGTTGATTTCCTATTCTGGATGTGTCACCCAAGTTTTTTTCATCCTCTTTTTCACTGCAGCCGAACTTGCCATCCTCACCATCATGGCTTATGACTGATACATCGCTATCTGCAAACCACTGCACTATGCGACAGGGATGAACAGGAGAGCTTGTCTGCAAATGGCAGCCACAGCCTGGAGCACAGCTGTACATGTGGAACACCTTTAGGCTGCCCTTCTGACACTCCAACATCGCCAACCAGTTCTTCTGCGAAGTCCCCCAGCTCCTTAGGATCTCCGGCTCAGAGGTGTTGACTACTGAAATTCAGACTCTTATCTTTGGTGCATGTTTAAGTGCTGGTTGGATTGTGTTTATATTTGTGTCTTATAATCAGATATTCACTTCTGTACTGAGACCACCCTCTGAGCAGGGCTGGCATAAAGTAGTTTCCACCTGCCTTACCCACCTTACTGTAGTCTTCCTGCTTGGTAGCACTGGTCTGACTGCCTATGTGAAGCCCACATCTGGGTCCCCATCACCTCTGGATCTAATGCTGCCTGTTCTCTGTTCTATGATCCCATCAATGATGAATCCGGTCATCTACAGCATGAGAAACAAGGACATCAAAGCAGCACTGTGGAAACTGGTGAGATGGAGGTGGGTTATTCTGATGAAGATGTCCTTTATTCTCCAGTGACTGTGGTTTCACTGAACATTTTTATAGAAACAACCATGTTATTAACACAGATTAATGCCACCATTTCCCTTTGAGTTGCTTTACCTCTACACCATTTAAAATAATCTCTGTATATAATTTTAAGCTTATGTCTGCCTAAACTAGTTATTTAGTAAGATGCTGCTCTGCCCTAGCTAATGTCTTGGTATCTGTTGAAATTTATCTTTGATGCTGATATTGTCATTTGTTACCACACTATGGCAACAGCTTTTACGTGCCTTCTGTATCTCCAATAATCCCTCTTGAGGAATATCATGAAATCTTTCTCTTTTCAGTGTTAAAATGTTGTCTGGAGGTTTGACTATTTGAGATCTGGAAGGAGGGTATGAGAATGTTTAAAGGGGAGTGATAATAGATTTTAGATAGTAGGTGTCAGTGATTACTCAGGTACTCAGAGGGAACCGGGTGGCTGCAGAGGAGCTGGAGATGCTGTGGGGGAACTGGGAGGTTGCAGGGGGAGCTGGAGAGGCTGCAGGGAGAACCAGGAGGCTGCGGGGCTGGAGAGGCTGCAGGGCAGCCATGGACGCTGTGATGGGAGTTGGAGGGGCTTCGGGGGAGGAGCCCTGGGTGGAGTTGTGGTCTGGGAAGCTGGGGGAAGCCAGAGAATGGAGAGGGAGGCAGGATAGATCTGAGAGAGCCAGGGATTGGGGAGAAGGCAGAGAGAGAGAGAGAGAGAGAGAGAGAGACAGGAACAGAGAGCAACGGAGAGAGAGAGAGAGAGAGAGAGAGAGATCAGGGGGAAGGCAAAAGCAGAGTACAGAGGGCTAGATCTGGGAAACCAAAGATTAGGGCCAGGAGGTAAGCAGAAAGGGAGAAAAAGCCAGAGCTGGGGAAGATAGAGGGAGCAGAGGGGAATGAGGCCCAGAGGGAGGTCAGAGAGACAGGGATTTAGTTGGGAGCCTGCAGCAAGACAGAGACCAACTTGGGGTCAATAATATCAGTTTTATTAAACAGGTGGTATACTAGACAGCTCACAAAGTTATTGGCTCCTACACACACACACACAAGCACTCACACACACACCCACACAATGGTAGCAGGAGAGAAAAAGGCTTGGTGGAGAGATTGAAGTTTAAGTGCATAGGGACAGAGTCCAGTTCCTGTTCTTGGGGAAGGAAGGTGGGTGATAGTTACCTATCCTGGGCTGTAAGTTGATCCTCGATGGCCAGTTGGGGTCTTCTCTAGCAAGGGGTTATCCAGAGTGGGTCCCCAGCAGGCCTCTGGGTGGATAGGTGGTGTGGCTCAGTGCTGGTCAAGATGGGGAGGACATCCCCAGGAGGTCACACTCTACCACCCCTTTTATAGGGCTGGACTACCTCTGTCTCCTGTGGGAGGGACATGTCCAGGCAGGGACAGTCCTGATCAGATGCCTACATGTAAATCTAGGTGTCTTCATTGTCTGGTAGGACACAATGGTTGGGTTGCTGGTTTCTGTAGGGTCTTTGTCTTTCAAATGCTGGGCTTCTGTTCTGTTCCTGGGTGAGGTCTATTGTTCCTGGGTAAGGCAATAGTCTTTGAGCTGATGGTCCAGTCGTTGAGTTGATTATTCAGTAGAGGCCTGCTACCATTGTATCTCAAGCACTCTCATTCATCGCCATTCATTCAGGAAACAATTTACATGAGGCTGGTTAGACATGAGTCATAGGTTACACCTGGGTAGAGGACACAAGATGGAGGCTTGACATACAAAATGGAAACTTGACATTACTTATCCTAACTTACACATGTCAGCCACAGTCACAAATCATATAGCATCAATTAAAAAAAAAAAACCACAGTAAAAATCGGTAAAGCAGTACTCACACAGTAAAAATCAATATAAACATAATAATTATACAATATAAAACAGTAGATCAAAGAAGGACAGAGGAGAAAAAAAAAACTTGCTACAAAAATGTAAAAGCTTTTCCTATGTCTTAACCTACTCATAACTTAACTTATCTATAGGGAATAAAGAGGGAGAGAACATCAGAAATATTTGGGGAAGGGAGGGAATGTATTTTAAAATAAAAAAAAAAAAGAAAAACTGGGGGTTTTGCTACACTATAGAGAGTTGGATCATGCCAACCATGACTTTGTCCAGCCAGGTCTTAAAAACCTTCAAAGATGGAAATTCCACAGCCTCTCTCCATTTCAATTGGAGATGGTCCTTCTTTCAGCATGGGGTTGGACTAGAAGACCTCCTGAGCTTCCTTCCAACCATAATTTTCTATGTTTCTATTATTATATGAGAGGAGTGATGCTGTAAAACTCTGAGGGATCTTTTACCAGTAGCTGACTCAGCTCTAACCCTATGACTAATTATAGAATCATAGAAAATGAGGGGTGGCAGGGACCTCAGGAGGTCATCTAGTCCAACCTCTGCTCAAAGTAGGGCCATCATCAACTAGATCATCCCACCCAAGGCTTTGTCTAGCTTGATCTTAAAAACCTTCAAGGATGGACATTCCACTACCTTTCTGGGTAGTCTGTTCCAGTGCCCTACTACCCTCCTAGTAAGAACGTTTTCCCTAATATGTAAAACAGACTTCCCTTGTTGCAACTTGAGACTATTGCTCCTTATTTGATCATCTGCCACCACCGAGAACAACTTGTCTCCATCCTCTTTATCACCACTATTGAGGGAGTTGAAGGCTGCTATTAAACACCAGCTTGGTCTTCTCTTCTCCACACTAAAAAAGCCCAGTTCTTTTAGCCAGTCCTTATAATTCATGTACCTCAGCCTCCTAGCCATTTTTCTTGCCCTCCACTAAACTCTCTCCTACCTGTCCACATTCTTTTAGTAGTGGGAGGCCCAAATCTGGACAAGTACTCCAGTTGTGGCTTCACCAGTGCCAAAAAGATGTGTAGAATCACTTCCCTTGATCTGCTGGTAATGCTCCTGCGAATGCAGCACAAGATGCCACTGGCCTTCTTCACACCAAGGGCACACTGTTGGCTCGTATTGAGCTTCTGGCCCACTGTAACTCTTAGATCCTTTTCTGCAGAGCTGCTGCTTAGCCAGTCAGTCCCAAGTCTCTACCAGTGCATGGGATTATTCCATCCTACATGAAGGATTTTGCACTTGTCCTTATTGAACCTCATGATATTTCTTTTGGGCCAACCCTCCAGTTTGTTGAGGTGTCTCTGAATCCTTGCCTCCCCTCCAGCATATCTACTAATCCCCTACTATCTACATCCAGCTTGGTGTCATCTTCAAACTTGATGAGGGGTGACTCCATCACATCTTTCAGGTCATTGATGAAAATATTGAACATGATAGGTAACAGACCCAACCCCAGGGACACTCCACCGGATATCGACTGCCAACTAGACAGTGAGCCATTGATTACTACCCTTTGAGCTGAACTGATCAGCCAATTTTCAATCCACCTCGCAGTCCATTCAACCCATACTTCCTTGGCTTGCTTGTAACAATATTGTTGGAGGCTGTATCCAAAAGCTTGCCAAAGTCCAGGTATAGAGCATTCAAAGCTCTCCCTGCATCCATATGGGCAGTCATCTCATTCATCAGGTTGGTCAGGCATGACTTGCCCTTGGTGAATCCATGCTGACTGTTCCTAAATCACCTTTGTCTCCTCCAAGTGCTTGGAAACATATTCCTTGAGGACCTGCTTCATGATTTCTCCAGGGATGAGGTGAGGATAACTATTCTGTAGTTCCCCAGATCCTTCTTCTTCCCTTTCTTAAAGATGGACAGTATACTTGCCCTTTTCCAAACATCCAGGACTTATGCCTATCAACACAATCTCTCAAAGATAATGGGCAGTGGCTTTGCAATCTCATGGAGGGTAATCCAGCTACCCCATGCTGCTCATCCATGCCCACAGGGATACTGCCAGGGGGTATCCTGAGCAAATCAAAGGTAACCACAGCACTCCAGTCAAAGGGAAGGGTCCAGGGCAGATCAAATACATCCTGCAGATCATTGCAGGGCAGTGCAGATCCTGTTGCTGAAAGTGCTTTGGCCTCTTCAAGCATGGGATGTTGTTCCAAGAAAAAATTCCTTGGAACAGATGGGATCCACCTGACAAAGAGAGAGACAATAGCATCAATGCGGGCAGGCTCACTAACCTAGTGAGGGTGGCTTTAAGCTAGGTTTCTCCTGGGATGGAGACCAAAGCCCTGAAGTAAGTGGGGAAGCTGGTGACCTGGGTGAAGCGTAAGCTTTGTATGTACATGGGAGGTGATGGTACCACTTGACATGGTGCTAGTTAGTTTTCACCTAAACTACTGTGTGAATTTCTGGGCTTCATATTTTAAGAGAGAATATGAGGAAGTCACAAAAGTTCAGAGATAGGTGACAAAAATGATAAATGGTTGGAAGGCAAACCATGTTAAAAAGAGATTGAGAGAACTATTTAGCTTGCAGAAAAGGTAATTAAGAGGCAGATCACAGCAGTCTTGAAATACCTGAAAAACTGCTGTAAAGAAGAGGGTGAACAATTGTTCTCCCTTGTTGAATAGGGAAGGACATCAAGCTTCATATGGCAGCGAAGTAGATTTATATTACATTTCAGGGGGAAAAGCACCCTTGTTTCTAGATCAGTGCAGACGTGGAATAGACTGCCCAGGCACGTTGTGGAGTTTCCTTCACTTCAGGTTTTCAAAAAGAGGACAGTCAATGCTCACGGATGACTTAGGAGTAATGGTCTTGCATTTGTGCAGCAGGGTGGACCACATGATCCTGGAGGCCCCTTCTTAACCCTATGAGTTTATTATTATCATCATTGTAATAGCATCATGAAAATATAGTGGATTAAAACAGTCAACTGCAAGTGAATGGACACTGAGACAGTAGGATTACTGCGTGTCTTATTTCAAAATCTCTTTTTTTTTTCTTTTTTTTTTTTCTTTTTCCTTTTAAAGGGTAGACAGACAGATGGGAACTTGTCCTCCTAATAGTTCATGCTTGTGTGAAGGGCTGGAACTCAAGTTGACATGACTAAGGTTTTGTGAACTTGTCCAGGGATACTAACACAGCACTTTCCAAACAAAAAGTGTTTTAAGGGAAATTTGCTGATCAACTTTGCTACTGAACACAAAACACATTACTGTGTTTTGATCATAGTAAGGGAGGGTTACCACATCATCAGAAAAAATTTCAGGACCATAGATATCTGTTCACCACTGCTCAAACAAGTTGTGTTTGTTTTTTTTTTAAATCCCTAAAGAAAGTTAGGTGCTTACTTTCAATGAGATTTAAGGTCTCAAACTCACTTGCCTGTTTCAAAATATTCATAAGACCCCAGGACTGGAAGGGAGAGTATTGCTTCCTCCAATGATGTTCGATCCTAATACAAGAACACTGTTCTCCGGGTGCATTTATTCATGCAATTAGCACAGCCGAATGAACTCCAGCACAGTTCTTGCTGGAGTTTCTTGTTCCTGGGTGCAGAATTAGAGTAGATGGCATTAAATTAGCAGTTTGCTCCCAGTCATCCTAGGCAGTGGGGGGCCACAGAGGATAGGGGGTGGGATGGGAGACCTGTCCATGGCTTCTGTGTGGAGATCAGGATTTCAGTCCAGCTCAATGATGCTGGCTTGGGGTGATGCCTTGTGCCCGAGTGTGTGTGGAGTGGGGGAGGGGACAGTAAGCACTGCCGGGAATGGGGAGAAGGGAGACACAAGGGGGAAGTGGGAACAGGACTTTCCTGTAGGGTTTGTTAAAGATGCCATCAGCATGCCAATGTGGGAAACAAGGATCACATGTAACAAAGAGGATCAAAAGCCAGACCCATGGAGGGTGGGTGGGTGGCGGAGGGGTCATGGCTGGGCCTGCTGAATGAGGGACCCCAACTGGCTGGGGGGGCTGACCTCTCCCCACTGCAGCACTGCTCAATTTAAAGGGCAATATGTACAGTGTGTGCAGCCCCCAGCCATTCCCAGTCCAGTTCAAGGGAAGGCTGATTTTGGTATTCCCCTGCAGCAGGGATCTGTGAGCTTCTGCTGCTTTCAGATCTGCTCAGAAGACAAGGGCTTCACAGGGCCTGGGATCCCAAGATCTGTGCAGCTGGGAGCTGTCCTCCACTTCAGGACAGTTCCTGCCTCCCTCTGAAACTCAGGCCTATGCCCGCTGCCAGCCCAGGGCTGGCATTGGGGAAGCCTGGAGCTCCCCCTGGCTGCTGCAGGGGGGCAAAGCAGGGCAGGCGGGTAGGAACAGCCCTGCACTCAACTGCTCCCACTGGGAGCAGATTTGCTCCTGACGCAGGTGCACGTGTATACATGTAGCCAGGTGCAGTTTAGCAACCTGATAGTTTTTACCATGGAACACTATTTTGCCATATTGTGCTGAGATGCTATTGCAAAGTAGTGTAACAGCTGCACAGGAGGATCCTAGGACTGGAGAGGAGGATCCAAATCCAGCTTTGAGAGAGATGGAGCCAGAGGCGCAGCCCCGCCACCTCTACACTGGAATGGGAACTGAGACTTGCTTCGGGAGCCAACATCAGGACAAGGAAGAGAATGCATGGCACCATTAGGAGCTAGTCTCCTCACCAGGTGTGGAGCTGTGCAGCTTCCAAACACAGGTGTCCCTAGGAGAAGAGAGAAAGGGAATGGCCAGCCTCAACTGGTAGGCTGTTTAGGAGCTGCCAGGTCAGAACCCTGCAAGCCTGGGTGACTGGTGCCACATTAGTCAGGGTGGGGCATGTGCCCCCCCCCAGTGACTGGGAGGGTAGGGGCCCCCCCACACCCAATTTTGCCGACTTGGGGGGGGGAGGGGCATGGCTGATGGTGTTGACCGGGAGGCAGCCATGGTGGTCCTGGAAGTGGCTGCAATGCTCCGGGAAGAAGCCGCAGTGCTGTTGAAGGGGGTCCATAATCTCAAGAATGACAGGAGCCGTGCTCACACTATCTAGTGGTGGATCCTAGCAATAAATGTGTTGCTGTTTATTACAATGAGAAGGGATGTTTAATTTTAAAAGGAAACTTTTTTTTTTTTTAATCAAAAGGATATGACCATGTGAGTGTAATCACTGAGAGAGTATGGTGTAAGGGAATAACCCCCTGCATTAAACTTATTCACTTATGGTTACATTGCTAGATTGTATTCAAATGATTAGTTTCATTATTCTCTATTGATAATATATATATGTATATATGCTTTTTTTTAATTAATCTCTTTCTCTTCATGTATATAGTTATATTTGTAATAAAGAAACCCATCTGTTCATTGGGCTTGTGGAGTAAATGCTTGGGCAGTGAGGGCCACACCTCCTCCCAGGGACATCCCAGTCAGCAGATCTGCCTGAGGGAGATCCCAGAGCTATTGGCACCTTGAGGATCTGAAATCTGGCATATCGCCTGGCCTAGTGCACCGGCAAAGTTAACAGGAATATTAGGCTACTGCACAGTAGCATCACATAAAAGGCATTCACTGGTGCTACTGTGTAGTAACTCTGGTTACTGTGCATTTACTTAATACTTCACTTATACAAGCACTAAATAAACATGCAGTAATCACTGTGCAGTAGTATCTTGTGTAGATGCACTCACTGGGCCTTTTTTTTAATGCACAGTAACTTTGAGCTTAACCTACACTTAAAAAAAGAAAAAAAGGTCTGCACTCACCAGCTGCTGCAGAGGCTGTCGCAGCTTCTGGGGGCTCATGGCAGAGCCCCCCCACACAGCACAGGGTAGTGGGGGGCTGTGAGGATCACACTCCTGCCTGACAGGAGCCAGTGAGAGGAGGTCTTTTTTTTTTTCTTGTTTTCTCTTGGGTTTTTTGTGTTTTTTTTAAAGTCCCAGGATGCTGGGACTGGGTGGGGTGGCCATTGATGGGGCTGGGAGAGTGAGTGGGGGATCGGGCCTGTTCAATTTGGAGATTTGGCCAATTTGGCAGTGGACGAATCTCCGAATCAGATTTGGCTGAATTGATTCGGGAAAATGATATCAGTCACTGAATCAATTCACTGTCCCCTGAACTGGCCAAACTGAAATCCAAAGTGAATACTAGCTGTTTTGCACAGGCCTACCGCAGCTGGTACATATCCTGGGCCATAAGTAGGAAAAAATGTATAAAAGATGATCAAAGTAAAAAACCAAAACAAAACTTTTTTTTTTGCTTTAAAATACATGAATCCAGGAAGGCTTGTTTCTGATTCTGTGCTTCAGAGGTAAGCTGGGCTCTAGGGAATAAGTCCCAGGAGCCCTAAGAAGAGAAATGTGGATAAATCACCTTCCTGCAGCATCAGTCCTTCCAAACCAGTGAAGTTCCCTGTCTTGTGCAAAGAGAAATTGGTTTGGATCAGCTTCTGTCAGATCAGTCTTGGAGTGGAGAGAAAGCCCCTACTAAGATATTTTGACTTGTGAAGATTTGGTAGTAGCAGGGAAAAGGGAAATTAAATAGATCAGTAGAGGGAAAATAAGCAAAGAATCTGGAGGATGTATTGTCAGTTGAGAAAAACTTCACAATGACTGTTGAAATAAGTTTTTAATAGCAATTAAATATGGTTGGTTGGCAAAAAGGGTGGTGTGTGGGGTACTGAAGAACCTGAAAATGACATTGAAGTGGAAAGCTCTCAGAATTTTAATAGCAAGGTATTCAAAATCCTTCAGCTGGTCAAAGGAAAAAAAAAAAAAA
>NW_005843210.1:69275-108672 GCF_000455745.1 Alligator sinensis
TTGTCATCAAGAACCCACACATTTCAGTGCATCGGCAACTTGAGATTTTTTAATCAAAAGCTCCTGGAGGCTGCACATCTTAAACCAAATTATTCCTCCACCCCCATATTGATAGTTCTTCCTCATAAATTGAGGGTTTTGAAGCAAAAGCATGTATTGTGAAAAAGTATATGTTTAGCAAATGACATTTTTTATAAGAAACATCTTTCTAGGGTTAAATTCTAAGCCCCATGGCAGAGATTCAGTATTGCCCAGCAACACCAGGATTACAATCCCATGTCAGTCACTGTATCCAGATTTTCTTGTTTTCCAGAAAAATGCCTGAAGGAGCGAGAACTCAGTAAGCCCCACAGTTGATCCCCCTGAAAATGTCTTATATGTCCGAATGCCTCTCAAATTAGGTTTGGGGGACCCAACAAAGTGAGATGAGGAAGTGCTTAACGAGAAGCATCCTTTGCCCAAAATAGTTTCAGGTTCTTGTACCCAAAATGATAAAGATCCATGACACAATGTGGAGATAACAGGAGGATGATATTGGTCTATCATCCATAGAGATATCTATCCAGATGCGGATGGGGACCATGTAAATCAGCTAATAGCCACATGGCAGGGAGAACTCAGTATAGATTCATTTCAGACAAGGTGACACATAGGATGCTGTCTATGCTTATGCTGTATATAGCAGGGAAGAGGGAAGTGGAGTGGGCTAGCATTTTATTTACCAGCATCTTATTGTAGTCTCAAGCGCTGTGCTCAGCATGCCTGATCTTGCTGTGCCCTTGAAGTTTGCTGAGCTTCTTGCTTTTCCTATTGTTGCTCTTAAAAATCAGATACAAAATGCCACACTCCGGTCTGCCAACTTGATGAAGGGAGATGGTTTCAGAGTGAGAACTGAAATGAGGAGAATGAGAGCATGAAGCAATTAAAAGGCAAACCCTCTGAAATATTGCATAAACAATATTCATAATTATAAGCATTGTTTTGTTCTGAAATATTCTCTATTCAGTGGTTTGGTTACACACACACACATACACACACACACACACACATATATATGGAATTTATATATATGCGGAATTTCTTTATACTCAAAAAACGGTATCCCTAGCAATAATACTTTCCTCTGACAATTTTACAGCACTTAAAGACAGACAGTACTGACAGTTAGTTCATGAGCTGTTTCTGGCATGAGACTCCCTCCTGTTATATTTGTAACTCTGATCCTGGCCACTATTCTTGTCCTTCCTTCACAGGCCTTGCACAATGCACTGGAAATGTCCAACCAAACCACTGTTACGGAGTTCCTCCTCCTGGGCTTTTCTGACATTTGAGAGCTCCAGATTTTACACTTTCTTATCTTTCTAGCAGTATACTTGGCAGCCCTGATGGGGAATCTCCTCATTATCACAATTGTAACTCGAAACTATGAACGTCATTCTCCCATGTACTTTTTCTGGATTAATTTGCCTCTCCTGGACCCTGGCTCCATCTCAGTTACTGTGCCCAAATCCATGTCTAATTTCCTATTGAACACCAGGTTGATCTCCTACTCTGGATGTGTTGCCCAAGTGTTTTGTCTCATCTGTTTGTTGGGAGCAAGTTTTTCCCTTCTCATGGTTATGGCATATGACCGGTACATTGCCATCTGCAAGCCACTGCATTATGGGATAATAATGAACAGGAGAGCTTGTGTCCGGATGGCTGCCTGTGCTTGGGATGCTGGTGCCATCAGCTCTGCACTGCACGCTGGCAACACCTTTAGTCTACTCTTCTGCTACTCAAATATCATCAACCAGTTCTTCTGTGAAATACCCAAGCTGCTCAAGCTCTCCTGCTCTGGCACATACCTCAGAGAGCTGGCAGCTCTTGCCTTCAGTGTGTGTTTAGCTTTAAGCTGCTTTGTTTTCATCATTGTGTCGTATGTTCAGATCTTCACCGCAGTGTGGAGAATCCCCTCGCGTCAGGGCCATCAGAAAGCCTTCTCCACCTGCATTCTTCACCTTATTGTGGTCTCCCTGCTTCTTTCCACTGCTGTCATTGCCTACATGAAGCCCAGCTCTGACTCCCCGTCCCCTCTGGATCTCCTGGCAGCTGTACTGTATTGTGTTGTGCCTCCACTGATGAATCTGGTCATCTACAGCATGAGGAACAGGGAGATCGAAGCTGCCCTGAGGAAGCTGCTCCAAAGGTTTTGAGGAAACTACTCCAGAAATAATAGGTCCATCATTATTTCATGACTTCGATTTACTTACATATATATTTTTGTGACAATTTGCTTTCATACAATCATGTGAAACCTGCTTATAAAAAAGAAGGTGGTAAGCTAAATGTTGTAGCACTGTAAGGACAATGATTCTTTATGCAGATCATTTTGCATTAACACTGTTGAAGTGGAAAAGTAGTATTTCATGCATCAGTGTTTCTTTGTCCCACCTAAAATAAATCCCACCAGTTGCAAGGTCATAGAATGAAAGAAAATCCTAGGAATTAGCTTTGGAAGGGACCTCGGGCGGGGGGGGGGCATGGCATGGTTCACTGGTCTGCAGCTACTTCCTGTCTGGAAGCCGACCATGCTGCAGACCGGCAGCCGCAGCCCAGGGATTGAGAACCCCTGATCTAGTCAAAGTTCCAGAATTAGGCCTACTTAACTTGCAGAAAAGGCAATCAAGGGGTTGATCATAACAGTCTTCAAGTATCTGAAAACCTGCCATGAAGAAAAGGGTGAACAACTATTCTCCCTTGCTGCATAGGGAAGGATATCAAGCTTCAGATTCTCGCAAAGTAGATGTAGATTAGACATGGGGTAAAAAAGCACCCTTGTTTTTAGAATAGTGAGGAAGTGGAATAGACTTCCCAGGGAAGTTGTGGAGTCTCTGTCATTGGAGGTTTTCAAACAGAGGCTGGATAGGCACTCATCAGGGATGGTTTAGGAGTGCCATTCCTGTATTTGTATAGGGGGTTAGACCACATGACCCTCAAGGCCCCTTCTAAGTCAGGGAGCAGGGTCAGACCCGAAGAGGGGAGTGGGTTCAGACCCGAAGCAGGGAGAGTGAGGGTGCGGCGGGGTGTGGGGCCGGATGGGGGTTGAATGAATCTCATGTCATTCTTCATGGGCAATTTGCTAGTTCTTATTTAAAATGAATCACTAAGATGTAGTGGATCAAAACAGTGGACTGCAAGTGAATAGCCAGACAGACAGATAGGATTATTGTGCATCTTATCTCACAGCCTCTTTTTTTTAATTTTTGCTTTTGGAACGTGGACAGACAGATGGGTGCTAGTCTTCATGATAGTTAATGCATGTCTGAAATGTGGGAATTTGAGTTGACAGAAAGTTTTGCTAAATTGTCTAGTTTCACTAAAACAGCTCCTTTGAACGAAAAAGCATTTTGTGGAAAATTTGCTGATCAACTTTGAACCTGGTCACATTAAACTTAGTAGAATCAGCCCATATTTTTACTACTGTGAATAAGTCTTGAATATAGTATATCCTATTGAAACCTCAATATGGCAAAGTGCTTCCTCATTCCATCTTAGTACATGCTTCTTTGCCTATATTTGTCCAACTGGTCCTTCATCTTTTCTTCCTTTCTGCACTAAATGAAAGGAAAATATACCTGAACTTTTCCCTCATACTTTGGTCTCCTGGGGTGTTTGTACATGCCACTTTTTTTTGCCATTCCTTGCGCTGCAATGGCATGACTGTTTGCACAAGTGGGTTTTCTGGCTGTTTTAAAAATATTTCTGGTGCATTAAACTAAAAATCCTTCAATGTAGTTTAGTTTGGCTTGCCACAAATAAAAGTGTTGTGTCCATGAATTTATTGCATGCAAATACAACGGCACTCAAAGACTTATAATGAGCACCTTTGTTCACCAGATGGTGCTGTGACTTCTTTGTAGTGCTTCCCTTTGAATTGCTGCTGCTTTCAAATTATTTCTGCTTTTTGTTGTTGTTGTTTTTGTTGTTCCATATGTCAGATTCCTGCTCCCACAGCTGCAGGGTAGGGCATGGGTTGGGGGCCCTGGGCTAGGGTGGGGGCAACACAGGACCCTCTCACTCTTCTATGGGGCCGGTTGGGGACCGGGTTTAATTTTTGCAAAAACTCAGTGCGTGCAAACACTGATGTGTTGCTCCAAAATTAACCAATTTAAATTTTATAAACCTATTTAATTCAATGAGGTTTAAACCCCAAGAATGTTTTGAGATTCGACCATTTATTTCAAAGGATTCAAAGTTTGTATTCTGTATTCTGTGGTGCCTCCAATGATCAATGCAGTCATCTAAAGCATGAGGAACCAGGAGATTAAAGGTGCCCTAAATTCAGTTCATAGTCTCAGCTGAGGCTGCTTCGTGTGCGTGTGCGTGTGCGTGTGTGTGTACACACACATGTGCGCCTGATCAGCAAAGAACAGTTCAGATGGATGGGATATTTTGTGGGTCATCTCATTGCTTGTTTAGGGACTTGTTTTAGGAGAATAGCAATCAGTGGTTCTTTGCACAGATGTGAGAAAGGGACACTGCTTTCCCACTGTTCACATGGGCTGGATATGAACAGGTAAGCCAGGTGTGAAAGGAGTTGTATCAGGCTTCAACCCTGAGTCTGTAAGCTCCCTGACTATTTTTATTACCCTCCAATAGACTGTCTCCTATTTGTGCACACCATTTGTGTAGTGGGAGGCCCAAAACTGAGATTCCACTTTCCATGTCCCAAGATCCATTTCCTCCGTATAGGAGTCCAGCTTCAGATACTCCAAAGATTCCTGGCTATTTCTCTCTGCCCCCAATTTCTCTCTTTTTTTAAACTCCCACCCCCATTGCATAGTCCCTACCCACAAGTCTCTTTCCCATCCCTTAGGTCCTTGCATCCTTCTACCAAACATCAGCCCCTTCCCTTCTCCACCACAACTTCGGCCCTAGACACTGCTCCATTACTTTCTATTTCTTCTCCATCTTCCTTCCTCTGTCTCCATGATTTCAACATTACTTTGAGAGCTGCCTCTGGAAAGGGTCACTGAGCACACAGTTAACTTGGAGATTTGCTGCACAAAGTCAGGATGACAAAAGTTTACATTATTTGGTTGCGAGTAAAAGGGTGTGAATTTTGCCATCCTTTGGGGAAAATGCTGGAAACTGAGAATTTCCTCTGTGATGGCCATTCCAGTTCATGCTCTGGTGTCCTCTCCAGCTACATCATAGGGACACAACTCTGAAAGACACAAACCCTCTGATGACAGGTCTCCAATCAGACACTGCCTCAAAGGGGTAAACTTCTTGACCTGGAAGCTAGGGCAAAGCTGGTCCTTATGCACATCCCTGCTCATTCCTGAAAAGCAGCATTTGTGGCTGCTCTCAGGAGTCCTTGCCCTCAGCACTGTAGCTCCCAGGGTGATTTGGAAAAACAGGCCCATTGTGTTTTGTTAAACTACAGCACTGACAAGTCCAAGACATGCACAGGGATTTCCCACTTGCCTGTGAAATGGCCATGACAGGCCTTGAGAGGGACATGTTACCCCTTTGTCCTTCTCAGAAGAACAGGCAGCAACAACCCCCTTGAGATTAGGGTTCCCCTCGACATGCGGGAGATAGTTCAGTCTCCTCATCCTTACCCCTGAAACCACAGCAAGTCTAGTTTGGGAAGGAAGGCCAACTATTGCTCTCCCCTCCCAACCCCCTCAACTTGTTAGCAGCTGGAAGGGATCAGTGGGGCCGAAAATAAACCCCATGGAGATACTAGGGGCACTTTCTCTGTCCCATAGCAATTGTCTCAGGCTCTCTGTAGACTCAGGTAGGCATCACTGTATCAATTGCATTGAAGGCATCTCTACAGGAGCTGGTCCAGTTCATAGGCAGCAGAATGGGGTAGGCCACCTGGGCTTTGGCCCGACCAACTTTTAGCATGTTAATTTATACAACACACAAATGCACAATTGTCATTCTGGTTAAAACTGTATAGATATTTTTTAACTGCACAGCTAGCTAAATTAACATGCTAAAAGCTGGTCAGGCCATGTCCCAGGTGGCCCACCCCTTTTGCGGCCCATGGTCCAGTTTGTAAGAGGTCCATTTTCTGATTCTGGCCTTTATCAGAGACACAGGGCATTAAAGGTGACAGCAATGTTAACATGCAGGTAAAAAATTCCCCCAAAAAGTTACCAAAGTTATGGGCAGTTTTGAGGAGTCCCAGCCATCTTAATCTGTCTCCCCTATTTCCTATTGCCTCTGTCTGCTTGTTGCCATTTTTGGATAGGGTATTTATGGAGTCTAAAGGAACAGAGCACTGAAGATTTGTATTTCTCAACCTCATCTGTCTTTTGCGAATCCCACAATTCATTCATCTGAAAGTCAAGAAGACCACAGAGTTTGAGACAGAACAAGGTGGACATGGTGATATGTTTATCAAAACACTAAGAAGTACATAGCATAAAAGGCAATGGGAAGATGCCAGGCCACGTATGCCAGAGGTGATGATGGGCCTAAAATACACAGTTCCTGAAAGCATCTGAGTGCTTCTGAATTGTTAGGTGCCTAAATATCTTTGATAGTCTGGCCTCCCTATGATACAGATCTTGGCCCCAAAGCAGGACAAACAATTACATAATAGTCTAACTTAAAGATTAAAATTAAAACTTTTAAATATATCAACCCAGAAATGTTTCCCTCTGGTTCTCTGCTTCAGAGCTAAGCTGGATACCTGGGAACAGGTCCCACGTGGTCTAAGAGAGAGGTGGTTAAATCCCCTTCCAAAGAGAGAGGTGGTTAAATCCCCTTCCTACAGCCTCTAGTCTTCAGTTCTCTCTAGAGGCAAACTGGTTTGGGTCTCATTCTATCAGTCCAGTGGCAAACTGGTTTGGGTCTTGTTCTATCAGTCATGGAGTGAAGGTAAGATATCTGAGCGTTTAGCACCAAGATAAGACTGTGTTAGGGAAAAGGGAAATGCTATGCATTAATAGAAGAAATGTAAATAAAGACTCCTGTGACTAGAGGATCACATCACAAGCCTGGAAAAACCTGAGTAAGTAAACTGCAGCCAGTTTGTCATTGCGATGAAATGTATTTGGGTGGTAAAAAGATCTGTGTGTGTGTGTGTGTGTGTGTCCCCGTGTCATTTAAGAACTTGAAAATGAGATAAACGAAGAGATGTAGAAGACAATGTAAATGTATTAAATGTGCTCAAGCTGGGCGGGGGGGGGGGGGGGGAAAAAAAAAAAAAAACAAAACAACCAGAAAAAATGCCCCCCAAAAAACAACAAATCAAAATGAAAGAAAACAACCAGAAAAAAACTCCCCCCAGAAAATTTCAATTTGTCACCCAGAACCTATCTATTATTTCAATTTTTAACAACTGGATATTTTCAAGCAAAACTGAGAGAAAAAAAAAATCACATTTTCTTCTTTCCCTCTTTGAACCTTTTTATGTTTTAATTTTAGTGTTGACAGTCTACATAAGTTGACAGTTTTGAAGAAATAGAAATACTGTGACAAAGGCTATTTTTAGAAAAAAACCCTTCTTTTTATAAGGAAACTTTAATGGAAACAGACCTCCAGCTCTAAATTCAAAGCCTGATTTGAGAGCCTCAGCAATGCTCAGAAATAACCCAATTCCAGCCCCCTCAATATAGTGGAGTTCAATATAAAATCATTGTGGACAAGGTCAGAAAGGGTTCTTTGGGTAAATGTGATATCTTTTATTAGACCAACTAAATAGTTGGATCAATGTTTTTTTTAGAAACATTTGGACACAAACACCCTTCTTCGGGCATAGGGAGAGTGTAAAGGGTTCTGGGTGACAAATTGAAATGGATGGATGGATAAATTAAAATGGATCCATTTCCCTGGATGGAATAGAAACCAGTGTGTAAAATGCAGGTTTGTGAAAATGCAAATGCTTGACAGTGAGGATCAGAGACGAGATGAGACAATGGGTGGCAAGGACAAGGTGACACTTAGATGCTACTCGTAGCTCAACTGTTTGCACCTGGGAAGAGGAAAAGAAGCTGAGTTAGCATTTTGTTGAGCACAGCACTACTAGCTAAACACAAATGCTTTAAAACACTGTGTTGAGAAAACACATAGAAAGCAGCAGCTACTCCGACCCAAGAGAGGTTCAAGTAGGGCTGTGCCCCAAGGAGGAAAACAGGAAAGCATGCGAATTAACCCAAGGGAGGTGAGAGTAGGGATGTGGCCCAGGGAGGAAAACAGGAAAGCATGCCAATTCTAGCAGGTCAATTGTAAAGCATAGTAAGGCAGGCCAAAAAGGAATTTGAAACGTGTTTGTGAAAGAAGGAAGAAGAATTCTTTAAAAGTATATCAGAAGCTGGGTAGTAAGCTGGGCAGTAGAAAATACTGGGGAGATGCCCATGCTAAATCCACACTAAATAAATGCAGAGAGATCAAAATGAAGTGACAAGGGAGGAGGTTTAAAAGCAAATCCATAAATTAAAACAGTAAGCAAGTGACTGGGATCTGATCATATTCCCTTAGAGAGTTGTGTAGGAATTTCACTGTGAAACTGCAGGGCTGCTGCTCATAGAATGTCACCTAGCAAGGGCCTCCATACCATAAGATTTTTGGGTTGAAAACACAACACCCAACTTCATCTTGGGAAATATAGCCCAAGGTTTTTCACTTCTATCCCTGGAACTCATAGAATGTCACCTAGCAAGGGCCTCCATACCATAAGATTTTTGGGTTGAAAACACAACACCCAACTTCATCTTGGGAAATATAGCCCAAGGTTTTTCACTTCTATCCCTGGAATTTGATAGAAGATATAGTAGGAATAAAATTAGCAGTCACATGGATATAGATGATGTTTAGGGGAAGTGTCAGCATCATTTTTGTAAAGGGAAATTCTATCCCAACCATCTGCTGGAGATCTCTGGCAACATCAGT
Organism: Alligator sinensis; assembly: GCF_000455745.1. NCBI lineage: Eukaryota > Metazoa > Chordata > Crocodylia > Alligatoridae > Alligator > Alligator sinensis. The sequence continues at coordinate 78,171 of NW_005843210.1, forward strand.
TAGCATGTGGGCAAGCGGGGTGCAGTTGATCGAATCCAGTCCAGTGCAGTCCAACCCAGTCCAGTCCAACCCAACCCAATATCAGGAGCTTTTGACAAGGTCCCTCACTGAAAGTTCTTAAAATTGACCTTTTGGCAAGGGACTATGGGAGTGAACAGAAGGTCTTTTAATGGATCAAGACATGGTTAAAAGACACAAAACAAAGGGTCGGGGTAAATGGCCATTTTTCAGGTTGGAGGAAGGACAAGAGCGGAGTCCCCTGGAGCTCTGTGCTCGGGACAGTTTTGTCCAATATGTTCACCAATGATCTGAGTGAGGGGGTGCACAGTGAATTCTCAGGGTTCCCACAACATACTAGCTATCCCAGGTGGTGAAAGTCAAAGCTGATGGTGAGGAGCTGTGGAGAGATTTCACAAAATTAACCCCCTACTCGATGTAATGAGAGACTGCTGTTCCTGGGCCACTGATGGTTCAGTAGTTCTTGCCTTGCTTCTGTTAGGAAAATATCAAATGCAGAATTACTTCCTTCTAAAAAGAGCATATGGATGATTTTATTCAAATGCTGTTTCTGATGGTTCATAGGTGACTGTGTCATCACCTCAGGCCACTGTTCTTCTTCCCCAGCTGGTTCCCAGGTCTGGCTATATCCCGTCAGTGTGCCAGTTTGCTGAGGGGAGATGGTTTTATTCATAATTAGTCCTTGGAGGAGAAGGGGTAAGAAGGCAATGAAACAAGATGCTCCATGAGTCTTTAGAGGATCAATGAAGTGAAGTGTCTTGTCTTAATAAGATGCAGAAGAGATATAAGAATATAAAAGTTGGAAAACCTGGCTACAGAAATCATACTGCATTTTATGTATAATAGATTCAAAGCTACAAGAGTGAATTAAGACATTTCCAAATGTTTTTGCTATTAATTCAGATAAAGTTATACAGCTCACAGGGAGTGGTGTGGAGGATGGGGTGGGAATAGGACCTCAAAGGAAATCAAATTTTGCATAATATGTTTTATTTCTCATGCATTTCTTTCCAGAATACATTTCCTAGGTGAGATGAATACATTTCAGACTTACAGGGAAAAAAATAAAAAATAAAAATCCTGACTTGAGGCTGGGTTAACGTTTTCTTCACTTTTTAAAAGGAATAACATAATATTTTCTTTTATGTAAGGTCTTGTTAGGGAAAAGTAATCTATTAAAATCAAATTATGCATAGGGCAAAAAATGGAAGATCTACATTGTTAGCATGAAATCCGGGGATGTTATTGATAGGAATATCAAAGCTGCCGAGTTTGTTACTCTCCTCCTTACCACTGCCCTTGTTTCATTATACCCAGGACTTGCACAGTGCCCCGGGAGGGAAGATGCCCAACTGCACCACTGTAACCGAGTTCCTCCTCCTGGGCTTCTCTGACACTCGGGAGCTGCAGATCTTACACTTTGTCATCTTTCTCACAGCATACCTGGCAGCTCTGGTGGGGAACCTCCTTGTTATCACTGTTGTAACTACGGACCACCACCTCCACAGCCCCATGTACTATTTTTTGGCAAATTTGTCCATCCTTGACCTTGGATCCATCTCCGTCATTGTCCCCAAGTCCATGGCCAATTCACTCTTAAACACCAGGACAATTTCCTATGCTGGGTGTGTCTCCCAGGTCTTTTACTTGTTCCTTTTTTGTACAGCTGGTTTTGCACTCCTAACTATCATGGCATATGACCGGTACATTGCCATCTGCAAGCCACTGCATTATGAGATAATAATAAACAGGAGAGCTTGCATCCAGATGGCTGCCAGTGCCTGGGTTGTTGGTGCCATCAACTCTGCACTGCACACTGAGAACACCTTTAGTCTACCCTTCTGCCACTCAAATATCATCAACCAGTTCTTCTGTGAAATACCCCAGCTGCTCAAGCTTCAGATCTTCACCGCAGTGTGGAGAATCCCCTCGGAGCAGGGCCGGCAGAAAGCCTTCTCCACCTGCATTCCTCACCTTATCGTGGTCTCCCTGTTTCTTTCCACTGCCGGCATTACCTACTTTAAGCCCATCTCGGACTCCCCGTCCCCCCTGGATCTCCTGGCAGCTGTTCTGTATTGTGTGGTACCTCCATTGATGAATCCGGTCATCTACAGCATGAGGAACAAGCAGATCCAAGCTGCCCTCAAGCAACTTCTCCACAGGCTGATCCTCTCCAAAACCAATCTGCCCATCTTTGTTTCATGACTTTGCTTTACTTGTATTTCTTTTATAATTATCTCATGAAATCCTTGTTTTCATACTATAGTGTACAACCTATTTCTAAAAAATGAAGGTGGTGGGTTAATTCTGTAGCTCTGTAAAGGCAATGACACTTGACTTGGGTCATTTTATGTAAATACTTTTGAAGCAGTAAAATAATGTTTCATGCATCAATTTTACCGTCTGTTCCACCTGAAATAAATGCCACCAATTGCAAGATGATGAATGGAAGACTTTTGTTTACCAGTTGGTGTAATCCATTATTTGGATATAGGCAAATATTCAGATTCTGTGAAGGTGGGATGAACTGCAGATACTTTAGAGGATAGGTACAGAATGGAGGTTCAAATGGATGTGGGTAGACTGGGAAGCTGGGCTAGAAACAACAAGACAAAGTCCAAGGAAACAAAAGCAGATGCTGCACCTAGGGGAGAATCATCAAAAGCACAGATACAAATAGGGTTATAAATGGCTGGGTAGTATGATTGTTGAAAAGGATCTGAAGGATCTGTGGGGTCTGGTGGATCACAGACTCAATATGAATCAGAAATTTGATGTAGCAACAGAAACATTAATGCAGTTTTGTGCTGCAGCACCAGGAGTATTAGAGGTTAAACATGGGAGGTGATAGTACCACTTGACATGATGCTTCTTACCCCCTCGCATCTTCTCCTTGCAGTCCCGGTGCTGCTTAGCCCCTCTCTCAGGCACAGGGCATCACAAGGCCTGGGATCCCAAGAGCTGTGCAGTTGGGCACTGTCTCCCACTTCAGGACAATTCCCCCCTGTCTCTGAAACTCAGGCCTGACCCTTGTGCCCCCTGCCAGCCCAGAGCTGGCACTGAGGAAACCTGGAGCATCCCTTGGCTGCTGCAGGGTAGGAACAGTCCTGCACACAACTGCTCCCACTGGGAACAGATTTGTTCCTGATGCAGGTGCACATGTATACATGTGCCCAGGTGCACTTTAGCGGGCTGAGAGTGGTTCATGGTAAAAACTGTTTTGCCATATTGTGCTGAGATGCTACTGCACAGTACTGTAACAGCTGCAAAGCTTCCTGAGCTGCTAGCTCGGTGGGCGCGCCATGTTTGGCACCCTTTGCAGAAAAGCCAGAAAATGCTTGCACCGGGTCCTATGGCTTTTCCAAGCAGGAAAATACACTCTGCACCATGCATGCTTTTTATTGGACCATTTGCAATGTAATCAGAGCTCCTGCTGCAAGCTGAGGCCTCTGATTGGTTGTGCTTGTGCATTTAAGCATCCATAATGTGTGAAAGGAGTAGAGGAGGATCCAATTCCAACTTTGAGAGAGAGGGGAAGAGACACAGCCCCCCACTCCCTCACTGGAATGTGAATTGAGACTTGCTCTGGAAGCCCGCATCAGGACAAGGAAGAGCCTGTATAGCACCATCAGAAACTAATTTCCTCACCAGGCGTGGAGCTGTGCAGCTTCTGGACACAGGTGTCCCCAGGAGAAGAGGGAAAGGGAATGGCTAGCCTCAGCTGGTAGGCTGTTTGGGAGCTGCCAGGTCAGAACCCTGCAGGCATGGGTGACTGGTGCCACTTTAGTCAGGTGGGGCATGTGCCCCCTCAGCAACCAGTCTGTGACTGTGGGGGGTGGAGGTCCCCTCATGGCCAGTCTCACTGATCGAGGTTGGTGGGCCCTGCACAGCCAATCGTGTCAACTGGGAAGCAGCCACGGCACTCCTGGAAATGGGCACAGTGCTCCCAGAAGTGGCTGCGGTGCTGAAGAAGTGGGTTCAGAGCCTCAGAAATGACAGGAGCTGTGTCCACACCATCTAGTAGCAGATCCTAGCAATAACTGTGTGACTATTTATCACAATGAGAGGAGAGGTTTAATTCTAAAAGGAAACTGTTTTTTTTTTTAATCAAAAGGATATGACCAGGTGACTAATCAGTGCGGGAGGCTGGTGTAAGGGAATAACCCCCTATGTCAGAATTATTCATTTACAGTTACATTGCTAGATTGTATTCAAATGATTGGTTTTATTATTCTCTATTCATAATATATATATGGATATATGCCTTCTTTTTCATTAATCCATCTCTCTTCCTGTATATAGTTATATATATAATAAAGAAACCCATCTGTTCATTGGGTTTGGAGTAAATGTTTGGGCGGTGAGGGTGAGGGGCACACCCCAGTCAGCAGATCTGCCTGAGGGAGGTCCCAGGGCTACTGGCACCTTAAGGATCTCAAATCTGGCATATCACCTGCCCTAGCACGCCGGTGAAGCTTACTGTAGTATTAGGCTACTGCACAGTAGCATCACATAAAAGGTGTTTGCTGGTGCTACTGTGTAGTAACTCTGGTTACTGTGCACTTATTTAATACATAACTTATACACGTACTAAGTAGATATGCAGTAACCAGAGAGCAGTAGTGTCTTGTGTAGATGCACCCACTGGACCCCTTTTTAATGAACAGTAACCTTGAGGTAACCCGACACTTAAAAAAAAAAAAAGCCCTGCACTCACTGGGTGCTGCAACAGCTGTCGTAGCCTCTGGGGGCTCATTGCAGAGCCCCCCCCCACACAGCCTGGGGTAGTGGGGGGCAGTGGGGGATTGCCCCCCTTCCTGGCAGGAGCCAGTGAGTGAGGGGCTTTTTGCTTCTTTTTTTTTAAGGTGTCGGGATGCTGGGGCTGGGCGGGGCAGCCATTGATGGGACTGAGATTGCAGGCGGGCGATTGTGTCTGTTCAATTTGAAGATTTGGCCAATTTGACAGCGGTCGAATCTCCAAATCAGATTTGGCTGAATCAATTCGGGACAGTGATTTGAATCACTGAATAGAATCACTGTCCCCAGAACCAGACAAATCCTACTCCGAAGTGAATACTAACCGCTTCACGCAGGCTTACCACAGATGATACATATCCTGGCCCAGAAGTAGGAAACAATAGATAAATGATGATTAAACTAAAGAATCAAAACATAACTTTTTTGCTTTAAAAGACATGAATCCAGCAAGGCTTGTTTCTGATTCTGTGCTTCAGAGGTAAGCTGGGCTCTAGGGAATAAGTCCCAGGAGCCCTAAGAAGAGAAATGTGGATAAATCGCCTTCCTGCAGCATCAGTCCCTCCAAACCAGTGAAGTTCACTGTGATCTGCAGAGAGAAACTGGTTTGGATCTACTTCTGTCAGGTCAGTCTTGGGGTGGAGATCGCTCCTACTAAGATATTTTGACTTGTGAAGGTGTGGTAGTGGCAGGGAACAGGGAAATTGAATAGATCAGTAGTGGGAAAATAAGCAAAGAATCTGGAGGATCTATCGTAACCTGAGAATAACTCCACAAAGACTGTTGCAGTAAGTTTTTAATAGCGATTAAATACGGTTAGTTGGCAAGAAGGGTGGTGTGTGGGGTATTTAAGAACCTGAAAATGACATTGAAGTGGAAAGCTCTCAGCATTTTAATAGCAAGGTATTCAAAATTCTTCAGCTGGTCAAAGGAAAAAAGAAAAGAAAAAAAGAAAACAGCTCCCTTTAGAAATCTGAACTTGCTACCAGGAGCCCACACATTTCAGTGTTTCGGCAACTTGAGGTTTTTTTAATCAAAAGCTCCTGGAGGCTGCACATCTTAAACCAAATTATCCCTCCACTCCCATATTGATAGTTCTTCCTCATAAATTGATGGTTTTGAAGAAAATACATGTATTGTGAGAAAGTATATATTTAGCAAAAGACATTTTTATAAGAAACATCTTTCTAGGGTTACATTCTAAGCCCCATGGCAGAGATTCAGCATTGCCCAGCAACACCAGGATTACAATCCCACCTCAGTCATTGCATCATGATTTTGTTGTTTTTTCCAGAAAAAATGCTTGGAGGAGGGAGAACTCAGTAAGCCCCACAGTTGATCCCCCTGAAATGTCTTTTACATATCCGAGTGCCTCTCAAATTAGGGTTGGGGGACCCAACAAAGTGTGATGAGCAAATGCATAACCAGAAGCATCCCTTGCCCAAAAGAGCTTCAAGTTCTTGTACCAAAATGACAAAGATCAAAGGCACAATGTGGAGATAACAGAAGGATGGTATTGCCGTATCATGGCATAGAGATGACCGTCCGGATGGGGACAGGGACCATTAAATCAGCTAATTGCCACATGGCAGGCACTACTCAGATTCATTTCAAACAAGGTGACACTTAGGATGGTGTCTATGCTTATGCAGTATATACCAGGGAAGGGGAAAGAGGGGCATGTTAGCAGTTTATTGACCAGCATCTTAGTGTATTCACAAGTGCTGTGTTCAGTGTGCCTCATCTTGATGTTTCCTCAGCTTCTTGCTTTTCCTGTTGTTGCTATTAAAAATCAAATACAAAATGCCACACTCTGGTCTGCCAACTTGCACAGGGGGGTAGACCATGTGCCTGTTGAGGCCCCTTCTAAACCTTTGACTTTATTATTCTAATATAATAAAAGGTTTAGTCTGTCTGTCTGTCTGTCAAGCTTTTGTATTACTATGCATGTGCCGATTGGCTGGGCGGGCTGGGCGGCCAGGGACAGGGCCAGCTGAGTTAAAACAGGAGCCCCTTTTCTGTGCCACCTTCTCCTGCAGCCCCTGGTGCAGTGGCTCTCCCCACCCCACCTCCACAAAGGCAAGAAAAAATAATAAATTGACACGAGCACTTCAGAAATTGTGGGGCCAGCTGAGGAAAACCAGAAGCCCCTCTGTCATAGTGGGGTTCGACCTGAAAGGGGGGGACTGGGGTCAGGCCCTAACTCTGCGAGAGGGGGGTTGGGGCAGACCCAAAGGGGCTGGAAGGAAGGGGGCGGGTTCGGACCTGAAGCTGGGAACCCTGTGGGACCTGAATGGTGGGGGAAGAGGGCTGTTGCAGACACAGAGTGGAGCTGCATGGGGGCAGGGACTGGCCTGACCCAGGGAGGACGGGGGGAAGAAGTTTGGACCCAACCAGGGTGAGGGGAGTGGGGAAGGGTCAGACCCAAATTGGTGGGAGGGGGGGAAGGAGGAGAATGGGGTTGGGTTGGACCCAAATAATGGGATGAGGCAGGGAGGTGGTGCAGGGTTGGAAGTGAATGGGGGCAGGGGGGACAGGGCGGGTTCAGACCCCAAGCTGGGAGAGTGAGGCTGGGGCACAGGGCTGGATGGGGTTGAATGAATCTCCTCATTGTTGATGGAAGATTTGATAGTTCTTATTTAAAATGAATCACTAACAAGTAGTGGATCAAAGCAGTGCACTGCACGTGAAAAGCCAAACAGAGAGATTGGATTATTGTGTCTTATCTCACAACCGCTTTTTTTTTTCCTTTTGCAACGTGGACAGACAGATGGGTGCTAGTCTTCATGATAGCTAATGCATGTCTGAAATGTGGGAATTTGAGTTGATAGAAAGTTTTGCAAAATTGTCTAGTTTAACTAGAACAGCCCCTTCGAACAAAAATGCATTTTGTGGAAGAGTTAGTGTGGTTTTGGCTCTAGGCTGCTTTGTTTTCATTGTTGTGTCATATGTTCAGATCTTCACCATGGTGTGGAGAATCCCCTCGGAGCAGGGCCGGCAGAAAGCCTTCTCCACCTGCATTCCTCACCTTACTGTGGTCTCCCTGCTTTTTTCAACTGCTGTCATTGCCTACACAAAGCCCATCCATGACTCCCCATCCCCTCTGGATCTCCTGGCAGCTGTTCTGTATTGTGTGGTGCCTCCATTGATGAATCCGGTTATCTACAGCATGAGGAACAGGGAGATCCAAGCTGCCCTCAAGCAACAGCTCCACAGGCTGATCCTCTGCAAGAAAAATATGTCCAATCTTTGTTTCATGACTTTGCTTTACTAATTTTTTTATAATTAACTCATGAAATTATTGTTTTCATACTATCGTGTGCAACCTATTTACAAAAAATATAGGTGGGGGGTTATTCTATAACTTGGTAAGTACAATGACACTTGACTTGGGTAATTTTGTGTTAACACTGTTGAAGCAGGGAAGTAATGTTTCTTACTTCAATTTTTCCATCTGCACCACCTAAAATAAATCCCATCAATTGCAAGATGATGAATGGAAGACTTTTGTTTACCAGTTGGTGTATTATTATTATTTGCATCACTAATATGTAGGGGATTTAAACAATGATCTGCAAGTGAATAAACAGTGAGATTGTAGGATGTCTTATTACACAACCTCCTTTTTTTCTTCGAATGCTCTTCCTATGAGATATCAGCGTGCTTGAAGTCACTCATAATGACCATGCAGTCAAAGTGTGCTGCTGGTGGCAGTTCCCTAGCAAATTCATGGCCAAGCTCTTCTTCCCAGTTAGGAGGTCTATAATAGACTCCTACAGTTATATCACCTCCACCATGTTCTCCCCATATTGTAACCCAGAGGGTCTCGAGTCGCCCTCTTTGGATGCCAATCTCTGCTTGTAGTGAAGTGTAATGCTGCTTCACATACAGAGCTACACCCCTGCCCTTCCTTGCAACACAATCCTTCCGGTACAAGGTATAGGCATCAATACCTGTGGTCCAGTCATAGGTGGAGTCCCACCAGGTCTCCATTATCCCTATGAGATCATATTCATTTTTGGTTACCACAAGAGCCAGTTTCTCCTGATTGACACCACGCTCCTGGCATTTGTGTACAGGAAGCTAAGCCTGCCATCGGAAGCTCTGGGATTCCCAGTGCTCTTAGAAGAGTCTCATCCTTGGCCTGGGGTAGGAGTGAGATCCTTTGTGTTACCTGACCTCCTGATGCTGTGGTTGCCCTGAATCTTCCAGGGCTTGCACAAGTGATTGTCCACCCATGCCCTGGCGATCCTGGTTTAAATATCATGGCATTCTTGGTTTAAAGAATGGCATCATCAGTATTTCCTTGCAATATTAAACAGCAGGAAAGGAGTTTCTGTAGATTTCTGGATGGGCACATCCCCAGTTAAAAGACTATATTAATGCTGGTTGGACCCTAGTGCATGTTTAGCCATCTGTTAATATGAACCTACAATCTTACATGTGTGTCCTTTTTCATGTTAAACCCAAGTGGCTAGATACATGCATGCTGTGTCAATATTAGCATGATGGAAAGGCATTTTGGACAATGAGGACTTACAGTAATTCCTAAGACAACCTATGACTGAATAATAATATCAAGTGTTGATCCTGTTGATGTTGTTGGGAGTGACCATTTTCTTTGAACAGTTCTGATTTTGAGCAATGTATTTGTTCACTGATTGGTAAATTGGAGCACATAAACTTTTAGTAATGAGAAAGTGCTCTGAGTACTAGGTTTGAGGAAAAGAGGTGGGTTCTTCCTCCTCCATTTTGCATAGTTTTAGGAAACCTGACATGCACCTAAGAGTCACAGACCCTTTCATTGCTGTGATGATATGTTTTGGAATCCCAAATTTATTTTGGTTGGATGAAGATAGCAATGTACATATCTCTTGCAAAATGGTGGCCATACCCAGACCATACTTTTGTGAGGAAGGCAGCTACACTTAAGACAACGCCAACTGAGCCATTGCACTTCGTGACAGCTGCAGTTTCTGATTCTGGTGTTGTCAGAGGTAGGGCATTGGGCTCTGGCTGCTTTCTGACCGTGTCTACATGAGACTCTGACTGAGGAGTAGTTAGTCACCAGTCATTTAGTACTTGTATGAACAATTACTAAATGACTGCATAGGAAATGGCATTACTGCTGAGTTCCACCAACTAACAGCTTTTTCTCGACACTGACTGCACAGTAGCCTGACACCACTCAGCAGTCACATCACATTATGTTTTCTGCCATGCGACAGTACTGCGCAGTAGTCTTGGGTTACTGTGCAATCAACATTTCATGCAGACATGGCCTCAGAGTGTCACACGGGCTCCCAGGCTCCCAGATCTGGGCGTCACTTGGAGTTGAAGTGGGCAGGCAGAGGGAGCAGATTGCAGGAAGGAGCCAGATGAGGAGCCAGGAGGTCAATCTGAGAATGGGTCTGTGGGGGAAGCTGAGTCAGGAAGCCAGAGGATCAGGCAGAGATTGGAGTAAGAGGGCAAACCAAATCATGAAGTCAGGAAAACACACAGTGAGCAGGAAGAGGCACAAGCTATAATGACTAGGAAGGCTGTCTGAGTTCATGTTGAACCCTGTTGTCCAGATACTTCCTGCTCCAGGTCAGGTATTGCAATGGCAGTGCAGTGAAGTGGGGGAGTGAGCAGTCACTCCGCTGGTAGGGAATGGGCAGAAGGGTAGGACCTCCTGGAGGTTTCTGCACAGGCTTCCCCAGCCTGAATGGTCAGCCAGAGAGGTTGTAGGTTGGGATACACAGGTTGGGGATGCAGATTTGAGGTTTTGGCCTGACAGAAAACAAGTTAACAATAAGTCAGTAAAGAGTTATAAATTCCCTGAAAGGCTTGATCTAGATGGAATAACGGACCCAAATCTAAATACACAATAAATGGTTATAGTTCCTCCACCCTCTGTTTTTGACCCTACAGGGCCCAGAGTGGAACATTGTGCCCAGAAACATGTGAAGTGATCTATTTGCAGAGATAAGTGCAGATTTTATGAGTCCCAGCCATCCTGACCTGCCTTCACTAGCCCCCGTTTCCTGTCTGCTTGTTGTCATTTTAGGCTCTGATTTTCTGGAGACTCTGAGGACATGTCTACGTGTCACCCTACAGTGATGTAGCAATGCACTACATCACCATACGGTGTGCTACAGTGACATAACAATCATGTGGGTCTACATGAGATTGGCAGCTATGTCGGTGTAGTGGCGTACCCTCCTGGTATAGTGTGTCACTACGGCAACATAGCAGGACAATAAAGCCATGCACCACATGCATAGTGCTGTAGGGGCACCTGCTGCACTGTGCTTTAGTACTTCCAAAAGGAAGAGCTAAAGCATGGCAATGGAGCAACACCGCTGTACGATGACGTGTAGACGCACCCTAAAGGAACAGAGCACTGAAGAGCTCATTCCTCAGTCTCTTCTACTGCTTTGCCAATCCCAGGATTTATTGTTCTGCAATTAAAGAGAACCAAAGCAATGGAAAAATAACAGGATGGATATAATGACACATATACCTGAGCATGGAGAATTACAGGGCATAAAAGTTAAGAGAAAAGATACTGGATCACCTATATCAGAGGCACTGCTTTGTGTAAAATGCAGGTAGATCTCCGAGGGACTCACAACACCACCTAAGCTACAAAACTGAGCCAGCACACCTGTGTAACTTTTCTTAAATGTGACTACATCTCTCACTGATTTTTGAGATGCCTGAATATTTTAATCTGGCTCCCAGGTGCTACATATCCTGGTCCAGAAGCAGATAAAAGCTGATCAAACTAAACAATCAAAATAAAACTTTCTGGCTGGAAAATACATGAATCCAGGATGGCTTATTTCTGATTGAGTGCTTCATAGCTAAGCTGGGCTCTAGGGAACAAGTCCCAGAAGCCCTAAGAAGAGAGATGTGGATAAGTCACCTTCCTGCAGCATCAGTCCTTCCAAACCAGTGAAGTTTATTGTGATCTGCAGAGACAAACTGGTTTAGATCTACTTCTGTCAGTTCAGTCTTGGAGTGAAGAGAAAGCTCCTACTAAGATATTTTAACTTTGAAAGATTTGGCAGTGGCAGGAAAAGGGAGATTAGATAGATCAGTAGCGGGAAAAGAAGCAAGGAGTCCTGGCACTGGAGGATCTATCACAAGCTGAGAAAAACGTCACAAAGAACATTGCTGTAAGTCTGTTATTGCAATTAGCTGTGGTTGGTTGGCAAATGGGGGATGTGTATTTTATTTAAGCACCTAAAAAAGACATACCTGGAAAGTCAAAGGAAAAAAAAGAAAGAAAAGAAACAGTCCCCTTTAGAAAATCTGAACTTGCTCCCAAGAATCCACATGTTTCCGTGTCTTTGGAACTAGACATTTTCGGTCAAAAGCTCCTGGAGACTGCAGATTTAAACCAAATAATCCTCCCACCCATACATTTTATTTTTAGTTCTTCTACATAAACGTATGCTTTTGAAGAAATGTACACATTGCAAAACATTGTGTCTTCAAGCGAAGACAGTTTTATAAGAAATCTCTTTCTAGGCTTAAATTCTAAACCCCACAGCAGAGATTCAGTATTGCCTGGCAACACCAGGATGCCAATCCCACCTATTCATCGCATCCAGACTTTGCTGTTTTCCAGAAAAACCACCTGGAGGAGGGATAACTCAGTAAACCCCACTCCTGATACCCCGCAAAATGCATTTTAAATATCTGAGTGCCTCTCAAAAAAGGGTCAGGGGACCCAACAAAGTGTGATGAGCAAATAAATAGTGAGAAGCATCCCTTGGCCAAAGAGCTTAAGTTCTTGCACCCAAATGACAAAGATCAATGACAAAGTGAAGGTAACAGGAAGATGGGACTGGCCTATCATGGCACAGAGATCACCATCCACCTGAGGTGTGGGGACCATAATCACCATCCACCTGGCGGGTGCAGACCATATCAATAAATTATCATGGCAGGTAGATCTCAGTGTAGATTCCATTCCAGACAAGGTGACACTTGGGATGCTGCCCATGTTTATGTTGCAGATACCAGGGACGAGGAAAGGAGGATGTGCTAGCACTTTATTGACCAGCATTTTATTGCCATCATAAGTGCCGTGTTCAGTGAGCATGCTCTTGCTGTGGCTTTGTTTTTTCCCCGTGAATCTTGTTTTTCCTGTTGTTGCTATTAAAAATTGAATATAAAATGCATCCAGCCAAAACTACCATGTGGGTTTTCTACGATGGTTCATAGGCTACTGTCTTAAGGCCTCTGAACACTATTCTGCCCTCCATACTGGGCCTTTTGGTTTGACTATGCCCCTCTGGTCGGCCAACTTGATGAAGGGAGGTAGTTTTACACTGAGATTTGAAATGGAGGGAGGGGGAAGAGGAGAATGAGGGCATGAAGCAATTAAAAGGCAAACCCTCTATATTATGGCAGTCCCAATCAAATAATTATAAAACTTGTTTTTGTCTGTAATATTTATTCTCTTTTCATTGGTTTGTGTTTCTATACATATGCCCACAGGTAAGGACTTTTGCGCACCTTTTTTAAAATGCAAAAAAATAAAAAAATAAAAAACAAATCTGAACGATATTACTTTCTACTAAAAAATTTACAGCCCTTTAACATAGACCCTGTTGACAGTTTGCTCATGAGTTATTTCTGACATGAGATGCACTCCTGTTATACTTCTTACTTGGATCCTGACCAGTACTCTCGTCTTTCCTTCACAGGCCTTGCACAACGCATAGAAGAGGGAAATGTCCAACCAAACCACCGTGACCGAGTTCCTCCTCCTGGAGTTCTCTGACATCCAGGAGCTGCAGATGTTACACTTCATCACGTTTCTGACATCATACCTGGCAGCTCTGATAGGAAATCTCCTCGTTATCACCGTTGTAACTCGCAACCACAAGCTTCATTCCCCCATGTTCTTTTTCTTGATTAATGTGTCTCTCCTGGACCGTGGCTCCATCTCAGTGACTGTGCCCAAATCCATGTCTAATTCTGTGTTAAATACGAAGTTGATTACCTACTCTGGATGTGTTGCCCAAGTGTTTTGTCTCATCGCCTTCATGGGAGCAAATTTATCCCTTCTCACGATGATGGCATATGACCAGTACATTGCCATCTGCAAGCAACTCCATTATGAGGTAGCAATGAACAGGAGAGCTTGTATCTGGATGGCTGCCTGTGCTTGGGCTGCTGGGGTCATATACTCTGCACTGCACACTGGGAACACCTTTAGTCTCGCCTTCTGCCACTCAAATATCATCAACCAGTTCTTCTGTGAAGTGCCCCAGCTACTCAAGCTCTCCTGCTCTGACACATACCACAGAGAGCTGGCTGCTCTTGGCTTCAGTGTGTTTTTATTTCTAGGCTGCTTTGTTTTCACCATTATGTCATATGTTCAGATCTTCACCGCAGTGTGGAGAATCCCCTCGGAGCAGGGCCGGCAGAAAGCCTTCTCCACCTGCATTCCTCATCTGATTGTGGTCTCCCTGTTTATCTCCACTGGCACCTTCATCTATGTGAAACCCACCTCCACCTTCCCATCCTCTCTAGATCTCCTGACAGCTGTTCTGTATTCTGTGCTTCCTCCAATGGTAAATCCATTCATCAATAGCATGAGGAAAAAAGAGATCAAATATGCTCTGAGAAAACTGCTCCAAAGGCAGATGCTCTCCAAGAACACAATGTCCCTTTTTACTTCATGCGTTTGGTTTACTACTTTGTTTCTTTAGACCTATGATTAAAACATGAAATTAAGTTTTCATAATGTAGTATACATTCTGCTTATGAAACATGACAGTTCTCAGCTACATTCAGCAGTGCGATAAAATCTGTGGTTCTCAACTGGAGTCATTTTGTGTTAACATTGTTGAAGTGCAAGCGAAAAAGTCTGGGGTTGCTTGTGCCACCTCAAATAAATCCTTTTAATTTCAAGATGATGATGACTTGTGGATGTGGTTTTCCAAGTGGTATGATGAATGATTTGCATGCCAGAACAGAGAGTTGCCTGAGAAAATTTGCAGCTGACACAACCTGGGAAGACTTCCAAACACCCTGGAGGACAAGAGTGGAATACGAACGGTTTTAATAGATCAGATAACTGAGTGAGAGGTAACAGGGTCAAAGCTAGTATGGATAAATTTAAGATGCTAAATCCAGGAAAAAGTAATGAAAAGCACAAATACAGAATGGGAGATAAGTGCCAGGGAGCCAGCATTTATGTGAAGGCTCCAGGAGTTTTGGGGGATCAGAGACTCAACACAAATTGGCAATTTGGTGCAATTGTAAAGAAAGCAAATGCAATTTTTGAGCTGTATTAAGAGGTGTAAGACAGTTGAGGTGACAGTGATACTTCTTAGTGCTGTATTAAGAGGTGTAAGACACTTGAGATGACAGTGACATTTCTTAGCGCTGGTCTGGGCTTCACTTTTTAAGAAGGAAAGGACGCAGTTGGAGCAGGTATCCAGATGGGCGAGTAATGTAATAATAAAGTATTTGAAAGGTAACCTGTATAAGAAAAGTTTGACGGAACTGGGCAAAGTTATTTAGGGCCAGATAAACCTTAGGGTCATTTTCAGTGCTGATTGTATGATAATGTTCAGGATTATTGCTTCTGCAGTAGACTCACAGGTCTAATGTAAATACAGCATGAGTAAGGACTGAAGATTAAGTATGCCCCTAACAGTTGTTTAACCTACACTTAATCTTACCAAGTTAGGTAAAAATTCTATTATAAAAGCCTTAGTTTGTCTGTCCATCAGGCTTTATTCACGCTCTGACTGGCAGTGCATAGTCCAAAGCATTAATTTCCATGGAACAACATGCCTTTGACCTGGTTGAGGAACCTTCAATAGACTCCACAGAATCCTGTGCAAGGACATTGGAAGCCAGGGCTTGGAGGTGAAAGAGTGAGAATGAGAACTAGATTTGGTAGAGGTACTCTAGATTTCTACCTTTGTAAATGACCTCAGCTTTCATAAAAGGATGGCATGGATACATCTGGTTATCATGGAGACAATTATGCTACAAGTTGATAATATCAGTAAGGACAGAGCATACTGCATAAGTCATGATAAAAATGGGAACATCCATGGGTCGATGCAGGATTTCCTAAAGTGGTGTGCAGCATACCACCCTTCAGACTATGGGGGTGGATAGGGTGAGGCATGGATGTAGCCCTTGAATACAAATCTGGGGGCACATGACCCGTCTGCCCTCCCGGGCTGTGTGTCCCACCTCCCCATGTACCCCACATGAGCCACTCATGGCTCTGTCCTCTCCTCACCCAGGCTGCACAGGGCTTGCCCCTCTCTCACCACTGTTGGAGGTGCGATCGAAGCCCCAGTGGTGAGGGAGCGAGTGGGGATAGGGCAAGTGCTGGGGCCTCAATCTGCACCCCCCCCACACACAAGCCTCCCACCCCTCCCATCCCCACAGACTTACCTGCTGGGAAGGGAGTTGGGGGTGGGAGTGGGGGTGGGAATCATCGATTTCTCTTAAAGTCCAAAAGTGATCTCTGACCTAAAAAGATTGGAGACCAAAGCTGTACATAACTGGATTGATTAGTGGATCCAGCACAGACTAGAGAATGGCTTCTATAAGGTCAAGAGCTGATGGGGAGCTGGAGATAGGTTTCATATAGGGACAGGTACCCATACTAATAAGCAAGGAGACCAGAATGAGGTGAGGAAGGAAGGTGAGAAGTCTTTGTGCTGTCCTTGCTCAGATGGGCACTCTGTGGAAGATCTGAATGTATGGTACAATTAGGAAAACAAAATGGGTCTAAAGTTATGCAAACACCAACAGCAATTATTTCAAGCTGTGTAAGGTACAAGTCAGAGCAAGTGAGTTTGATTAGCTGAGGGATTTCACAGAAGAACTGGTTCATGATATTATCTTGGTGGAAAGATTCACTAAAGGTGTTACCAGTGTGCAGGGCAACATATAGAAAACCACAGATCCATGCACTGGCTGCCATTTAGATGCAAGCTCTCCTGTTCAAGATTGTCTCATAGTGCAGTGTTTTGCAGATGACAGTGTATCAATCATATGCCATGATGGTGAGGAAAGGGAAGTCAGCTGCAAAGAAGAACAAGAAGAAAAGGACTTGGACGACACATCCAGCATATAACATGGACCTGGTGTTCAGCAGAGAATTGACTAAGGATTTTGAGGTGGTGACAGAGATAGTTCCAAGGTCTAGGATTCATCAGGAAGAAGTGCATGGGGCTGTGAAGATGGTGGTCAAGAATTATAACTGTGATATCAAGGAGATTCCCAATCAGAGATGCCATCAGAGAGTGATGGCTTCCACATTGGTAAGACAAAACCACTTTTTTCTTGAAGGTTGCAAGGAGGGCTATTGGGATGTCTGTGTAATGGGCAAATTAATATGATAAGGCAGGAGATCACCACTTTTAGGCCAGAACAATCCAGCTCTGGTGAAAACTAGGTTGATATCAAAACCAGGTGACTACTACCACTTTTCGTCAGTGCTGCTTCTTTTTGCTGCCCAGCTGCAGTACAGCACAGCACAGAGTAAGAGAAGTCCCCTGTTAGCAAAAGTCCTTTCTCAACAGGTTGGATACAATGGCATCATGGGCTCTAGATTGTTAACTTCTGTCATGAAGTCCACACAAACTGATAAGGTCAAAATGAAATATTTTGGGACTGCTTGGTTCGTGAAAGAAAAAAAATCCCAATCTGGGGATTGGGAAAGGTTGATATTTTTAAATTTCTCCCATGATGGGATCATAGTTTCTGGCCATGGGAACATCCAATGAAGAGAGCAAATTTCAAACACCATAAATCTTCTAGCTGCTGGACTCCAACCAACCCCTGTCCCAAGTGGGAGCTGCCAATACAGTAAGTTAGCATGGATGCTGAAGCACAGAGACACATATTGTCACATCAGGCTCTGGCATCTATCAGATTCGGGTCAAGAGAAATAAGGTCCATGAATGAGTCTCTGATCCCTTGATGCTCCTTGTGGAGCCTGCCTGACATGGGCTGTACATGGAATGAGGCTGCATGGGGATATATGCTTCATGTGGCACCTGTGCCAGGCTAGCCCTGTGTACTAGAGTTGGGGTTTGCCTGGATTGGGCTCATTGACCCATGCTACACACAGAATCCAGTGTGCACAGTCAGCTTTACATGTGCCCCACTGGGCAGTTTTTACTGTGCAGACATTTAGTCCTTGCTTTAGCAAGAACTAAATGAATGTGCAGTACCACCTGTGTCCACCTTCGGGCCCTGGAGGAGCAGGTGAGGGAACTCCAGGAGGTGGCGACCAGGCTGAGGGGGATCAGGGAGGATGAGGCTGTGATTGATGGGTACTTCCATTCCTTACTTCTCTAGATACCTACGGGTGAAACCCCACGAGAGGAATATGCAGCAGGGGAGTGGACGACTGTCACCTCTGGACTTGGGCAACAGGACCTGGCGTCTGCTTCCCCAGTGCATCTGGGGAACAGGTACAGGGCCCTGGCAGCCTAGGCAGAGGAGACAGAGGAGGAACATTCTCCAATAGAGGAGGCAGCAGAGGAACGTTCTCCAGTAGAGAAGGATACAGTGGAGGTGATTCCTGCAACCACCGCCAGGCAGACTGGGGGACCACTGGCCAGGCAGAAAAAACGCCGAGTTATTGTGGTGGGTGACTCAATCCTAAGGGGCATAGAAGGGCTGATCTGCCAACCAGATCTCATGATGGAGAGGTCTCCTGCATGCCTGGAGTTAAGATTAGTGACATCACTGCAAGGGTTCCTAAACTCATCAAGCCCTCAGACTACTACCCCATGGTTCTTGTCCATGTGGGCACTAATGATGTGGCTGGGAGGAGTCCTGACCGCATTATGAAGGACTTCCATGAGATGGGGGGTCGGGCTCAGGAAGTCAGGGGCACAGGTGCTATTCTCCTCCATCCTTCCAGTTGGCAGCAGCTGAAAGCGCCAGGATGCCTGCATCAGGGAAATCAACCGGCAGCTCCAGAGATGGTCTTCAGGAGGGATTCAGATTCTGCAACCACGACCAGCACTTCCAGGGAGAAGGCTTCCTAGGATGGGACGATCTTCATCTGTCTCCTAGAGGTAAGCATCTGTTCTCCCGCAGGTTGCCTGATCTCCTCCGAAGAGCTTTAAACTAGGCTTGATGGGGAACGGGGAACCAGTGGACGATGAGAACCCAGGGTTGGAAAGCCACAATCAAGGCACCAGATCTAACCAGGTAAGCACTAAGGGGAACACACTCCATCAAGGATCTTTACACAAATGCCAGAAGTATGAGGAACAAGCAAGAGGAACTCGCACTCCTGCTTTCCAGCACACAGTATGACATAGTCGACTTAACTGAAACATGGTGGGATTCTACAAATGACTGGGTGGTAGGCATCGAGGACTACAGGTTGTATAGATGAGACAGAGGGGGGGAAAAGGCGGGGGTGTAGCTCTCTATGTTAAGGAGCAGTACACATCTACCGTCATCAAGGCAGGAGTGGAGGAGGGGAATACTGAGGCATTGTGGGTCAGGATCCAGGGGGGGCCAGGGGAAAAGGACTTGGTAGTGGGGGTCTACTACAGACCTCCTCACCAGGATAATGAGCTAGATGAGGTATTCCCCAAGCAGCTTTCAGATGCCATACAGGCGAGGGAGGTAGTGGTCACAGGGGACCTAAATTACCAGGACATCTGCTGGGAGGAACAGGCGGCCAAAACAAGCCGCTCAAGGAAGTTCTTACACTGTGTGCAGGACCTCCACCGAACCCAGATGGTGTCCAGTCCCACCAGGGGTAGCTCCTTGCTAGACCTGGTCTTAGCAACAGGGGATGATCTCATGGGGGACCTGCGGATACACAATAACCTGGGTAATAGTGACCACCACTTGGTAGAGTTCACTATCCAGTGAAGGGTGAATAAAATAACCAGTGATGCTAAAGTTTTAGACTTCAGAAGGGCCAAATTTAGTAAACTTAGGAACCTAGTTAGTGAGGTGGCCGAGCTCAAGAGCATCGGGCTAAAGGGGGTCCAAGAGGCTTGGAAGTTTCTCAAGGAAGCGATCCTTGGGGCACAAAAGGAGTCTATCCCCTTATATAGGAAATGGCCTAAGTGGATAAAAAAGCCCCCTTGGCTTAACAGGGAGCTTAAGGAAAGACTGGGGGAAAAGAAAGAGATGTATAGGCAGTGGAAGCAGGGGGCAGGCACCAAGGAGGCATACACCACCCTAGAGCGCTATTGCAGGGAGTCAGGCAGGCCAAGGCAGGATTGGAGCTTAGGCTGGCTACAACAATCAAGGATAATAAAAAGTCCTTCTACAGATACAAAGCAAGCAAAAGGAAGGTGCAGAGTAGCATAGGACCCCTGCAGGACAAATCAGGTCAGTTGATGGTTGACACAGACAAAAAGGCAGAGCTCTTCAATGAGTTCTTCGCTTCAGTATTCCTTAATACTGACCAAGACAATCTCCCCACTTTGAGCATAAACAGATGTCCAAAAGGCACCAGACCACCAAAGGTTAGCACTGACTTTGTTAAAGAGCACTTGGAAGGGCTGGATGGGTACAAGTCAGCTGGCCCAGATGACCTCCATCCACGGGTGCTGAAGGAATTGGCCAGTGTCATAGCTGAGCCGCTGGCATGGCTGTTTGAGCTCTGAGGGTGCTCTGGCCAGGTCCCTGAGGACTGGAAAAAAGCCAACATGGTGCCCATTTTTAAGAAGGGGAGAAGGGATGAGCCGGGTAACTTTAGGCCAGTCAGTCTTACCTCTATCCCTGGAAAAGTACTAGAAAAAATCATCAAAGAGCATATTTGTGAAGGCCCAGCAGGGGAAACGATGCTGAAAGGAAACCAGCATGGGCTCGTCATAGGTAGATTCTGCCTGACAAACCTTATAGCCTTTTATGACCAGGTTGATGTTATCTACCTGGATTTTAGGAAGGCCTTCAACACAGTTTCACATCCTATTCTCATAGGGAAGCTAACGGGCTGTGGAGTGGACGCTTACATGGTCAGGTGGGTGGCCAACTAGCTTAGGGACTGCACCCAGAGTGGTGGTTGACGGGTCATTCTCGGCCTGGAAGGAGGTGGGCAGTGGGGTCCCACAGGGTCCGGTCCTTGGACCGGTGTTATTTAATATCTTCATCAGTGATTTGGATGAGGGTGTGGTGAGCACCATCTCCAAGTTCACAGATAATACTAAATTATGGGGCAAAGTGAATGCATCAGAGGGCAGGGAGCAGTTACAGGCCAACCTGGACAGGTTGGATCAATGGGCGGAACGAAATAGGATGCAATTCAATGAAGATACATGTAAGGTACTCCACCTAGGAAGAAGGACTCCTCAGCACACCTACAGATTGGGGGATGTCCTCCTCAGCAGCTCAGAGGCTGAGAGAGATCTTGGAGTCATAGCTGACTCCAAGATGAACATGAGCCAGCAGTGTAACGAGGCCATCAACAAAGCCAATCACACCTTGTCACGAATGAGAAGATGCCAGATCGAGGGAGGTGATGCTCCCCCTCTATGCAGCACTGGTCAGGCCACAGTTGGAGTACTGTGTCCAGTTTTGGGCACCGCACTTCAAGAGGAACACAGAGAATCTGGAGAGGGTTCAGAGGAGGCCACTCACATGATTAGTGGTCTCCTTGAAAGACCCTAAGAGGAGAGGTTGAGAGATCTGGATCTTTTCAGTCTATACAAAAGAAAGTTGAGGGGTGACCTTGTAGCCAACTATAAATTTACCAGGGGAGAACAGCAGGGTATTGGGCATGCACTGTCTACCACAGTGCCCCAGGTAGTAACTAGGAATAATGGGTGCAAACTAGTGGAGAGTAGATTTAGGTTACACATTAGGAAGACATTTTTTACACTAAGGGTGGCCAGAGTCTGGAATGGGCTTCCAAGAGAGGTGGTCCTATCACATACCTTGGAGGTCTTCAAGAGGAGGATTGACAATCACTTGGCTGGGGTCATCTGACCTTGGTCCTATTCCCTGCCAGGGGCAGGGAGTTGGACATGATGATCCATTGGGGCCCTTTTGAATCCTTAATCTACAAATCTACCTGCCAGGACTGCGCAGTCCCAAATGCGCATGGGTCATTTCATACCCTACTACACAGTAGCAACGAGGTAATGCTCAGTAGCTCATTGGTACTGCACAGTGGCGTCGGCATCACGGTTAGTGCCCGCCAATGCTATGTTGCCACAGCAATGCACAACATCACCATAGCTCATCGCTACAGTGACCTAGCATCTCAAATAGACACACCTAGCCTGCTGCAAATGTCACATGCCATGAATGATGCATGCCCCTGGAAGCTGGCAGGGCACAGCAACAGCAGCAGATGGGGTTCTCCCGCAGGTAGGCATAGTAATGTCGGCAGCGGAGGGAGGGGTGGGAGGGAGTGGTGAGCATCAACAGGCAGTCAGCAACCACCCGCAGACACCACCAGCTGTGTTGGCAGTGGCCAACAGCGATCAGCAACTGTCTACAGATGCCATCGGCAGTGGTTGCAGGGCGTGGGGGGGCCCAGTGACCTGCTGTGAATAACATGTGCCTCAGGCTGGCCCCTCACATCTTATGCTGTGCACAGTGCTGGGGCCAGGTTGTATTGTGTGTGGTGTGCAGGGCAAGAGCTGTACATGTGGTGCAAGCACCAGATGTAGCCAGTCCACAAATCACATTGCATGCAGTGCCTCCACTAGACCACCCCTGTGGGGTTAATCTGGCAGATGGGGTCCTTCTGTGTATGACATCCCTGGGCTTAAGGGAAACTGATGGTGTAAGATATGAGGGGGAGCTGGGACCTGGGATGTATACGACTCAAGGGAAAATGGTCTGAGGGGCTGTCATATTCATGACAGTAGATACAGAGCCAGGACCCTACTAATGATTGCTGAGCTAATATTTTGTCAATGTGATGTCTTGCAATGGAGCTTGTTTGTCTGAGTTATGGAATATATTAATTATATTTAAAGTAATTTTTTTTGCACCTTACAACCTGACTTTTATTCTCATGTTATTTTGTCAGGCAAAACTACATAGGAACTAACCCAATTGCAACTTGGTGCCTCCCTGCATGCTAAGGTGCCCAGGCTGGCTAACTGGGACAACAGAGCCAGATAGAGAAGCTCAGGGCCTTCTCAGAGATCCCATGACTTGTGTTGTGAGGGAGATTAAACTAGAGCACAGCTCTGCTGTTCTGCTAACATCTGTACAGCTCAGACTGTTTACATCTGGGCTTTTCCTTCTGAGCTGTGCAGGACTCCAGGGAATGAGTCCCATGAGCCTTTGGAAGAAAACTACTGAAAAATTGCTGTCCTGCTTCACTCCTTTTCTACAAGATGGGGTTGAGGTCAGCTGCACACTCAGAAACCAGGTTGGATTTACTCAAGTCGTTCAGTAACAGAGGGAGCAGAGAAAGTCCTCTGAGTTAGCTGTGCTTCTGGGGACCCAGACTAGTGGTTGGTGCAGAGGAGATCTGAGAGATCAACTGGACAAGAGCAAAGGATCTCAGCAGGGGAAGCCTGAATGTGACGCAAAAGACAAGGAAACTACCACAAAAACTATTTCAGTCAGTTTTCTGCATCAGTAAAGTGTCCTGTCTTAGTAAGAAACAGAAGAGATATAAGCATATAAAAGTTGAAAAACCTGGCTACAGAAATCATATTGCACTGTATGTATAATAGATTCAAAGCTACAAGAGTGAATGAAAAATGTTTCACTGTTTTTGCTATTAGTTCAGATAATGTTATACAGCTTATTGGGTGTGAGGTGGGAGGGAGTGAAGGGTTGGAATGGGACCTCTAAGGAATTTATCTTTTTATACAATATCTTTTATTTCACATACATTTGTTTCCAGCATACATTTTCTAGGTGATATCAATTGAAAACTATAGACTTTCAGATTTAAAGCAAAAAAAACAAACAAACAAACAAAAAAAAAACCTATCCATAGGGCAAAAAATGGCACATCTACATTCTTAGCATGACATTTGGAGATATTATTGATGGGAATATCAAAGCCACTGAGTTTGTTCTCTCCTCCTTACCATGGCCCTTGTTCTATTATACCCAGGACTTGCACAGTGCCCTGGGAGGGAAGATCCCCAACTGGACCACTGTAACCGAGTTCCTCCTCCTGGGCTTCTCTGACACTCAGGAGCTGCAGATCTTACACTTTGTCATCTTTCTCGCAGCATACCCGGCAGCTCTGGTGGGGAACCTCCTTGTTATCACTGTTGTAACTACGGACCACCACCTCCACAGCCCCATGTACTACTTTTGGGCAAATTTGTCCATCCTTGACCTTGGCTCCTTCTCCATCATTGTCCCTCAGTCCATGGCCAATTCTCTCTTAAACACCAGGACAATTTCCTATGCTGGGTGTGTCCCCCAGGTCTTTCTCTTCTTGTCCTTTTGTACAGTCAATTTTTCATTTCTCACCATCATGGCACCTGACTGGTACATTGCCATCTGCAAGCCACTGCACTATGGGATAATTATGAACAGGAGAGCTTGCATCCAGACAGTTGCCGGTACTTGGGCTGCTGGTGTCATCTACTCTGCACTGCACACTCGGAACACCTTTAGTCTACCCTTCTGCCACTCAAATATCATCAACCAGTTCTTTTGTGAAGTGCCCCAGCTACTCAAGCTCTCCTGCTCTGACACATACCGCAGAGAGCTGGCAGAAATTGTCTTCAGTGTGTTTTTTATTTCTAGGCTGTTTTGTTTTCATCATTGTGTCATATGTTCAGATCTTCACCGCAGTGTGGAGAATCCCCTCGGAGCAGGGCCAGCAGAAGCCTTCTCCATTTGCGTTCCTCACCTTATCGTGGTCTCCCTGTTTCTTTCCACTGTTGGCATTGCCCACACAAAGCCCATCTCTGACTCCCCGTCCCCTCTGAATCTCCTGGGAACTGTTCTGTATTGTGTGGTGCCTCCATTGATGAATCCGGTCATCTGCAGCATGAGGGACAGGGAGATCCAAGCTGCCCTGAAGAAACTGCTCCACAGGCTGATCATCTCCAAGAACAATATGTCCATCTTTCTTTCATGACTTTGGTTTACTTATGTTTCTTTTATAATTAAGTCATGAAATTCTTGTTTTTATACTATCGTGTGCAACCTATTTACAAAAAAATGAAGGTGGAGGGTTAATTCTGTAGCTTTGTAAGTACAATGACACTTGACAAGGGTCATTTTGTGTTAACATTGTTGAAGTGGGAAAGCAATGTTCCATGCATCAATTTTACCACCTGTGCCACCTAAGATAAATGCCATCAATTGCAAGATGATGAATGGAAAACTTTTGTTTTCTAACTGGTGTAATCAATTATTTGGATGACAGAATATATAGGCAAGTATCCAGATGATGTGAAACTGGAATGAAGTGCAAACACTTTAGAGGATAGAAATATAGTTCAGATGAATCTGCATAGTCTGGGGAGCTGGGCTTGAAAGAACTAGATGAAGTTCAAGGAAATAAATGCAAGTTGCTGCATCTAGGGGAGAATATTCAAAAGCACAGATACAAATTGGGTTATAAATGTCTGGGACGGTATGACTGTTGAAAAAGATTAGGGTGGGAGGTCTGGTGGATCACAGGCACTGGGTCCTGGCCTCTGATCACATTGCTCTTTATAGTATTATTCTGTGGCTTATTAATGCAACATGTTTGTGCTGCCAGAGAAATCATACAAAGCATAGAAAATTGGGGTTGGAAGGATCCTCAGGGGGTCATCTAGTCCAACCACCTCCTCAAAGCAGGACCAGCCCCAACTATATCATCCCAGTGAAGGTTTTTCTAGCAGGGTCTTAAAAACCTTGTGTCCTATGAGAAGAAACCAGAAATCTAGATGCACCTTGTCCCAGCTAAGTGACTGCTGTATCATGATATGGAGTCAGACTTGATTAAATTTTTGCTTTTGTCGATTGTGTCCTCAGTGGGCGAGTCCAGATGAACATGCACGCGTGCCTTGCAGCACCTCAAAGCCACATGCAAGGGCAAAATTAGATTCCTGGATATCAAGGGGTCAAAAATAACTGCAGTGGAAAAAAGCGGTCGCTGCCTCACCTGGCCCCAGAACCCCAGCAATTTAAAAAAAAATCCAACCCCGTCCCCCACCACCTCACCTGCAGTCACCAGAAGTAGCAACTGCTGTCGGGGTCAATGTCCCCCCTGCCACACACAGCGTGAGGCAGGGTGACAGTTGTAGCACCCCCAGCCCAGGCCCTGCTGCCCCGGTTGGGCTGCAATCCAGGGGTTGGGGGAGCAAGTGGGGATGGTAGGCCCTGCAGAAGCCATTTGGCCTTTGGTGGGGCGGGGGGGCTGTAACCCCTGTGCAGGGGCAACAAAACGTATAGGTATTTAGAGTTCACTTTATTATGGTGATAGAGACACTGGTAGGCTTCCAAATTTCTTTAGCACTGTAGATGTATCAGTAAAACATTGCCCAACTGATCACTGTCTCTCTCTAGTGGTCTTTTGTTTTAATTGTGGGGGGTAGAATGGATTTCAGGGTAGTTTACAGAGTGACTTTGGGATTTTTGTATCAGGGATTTTTCAGTTTTCTGATAGGGAACACCGTAATTCCTGCTAGAGAGGCCAGTGGCAGGACCCTGCCTGCTCAGAGCTAGCACGTTGAACCCAAATGGAAGTGGCTGACCTCCTCACCAACTGGGGCTAGGAGGACAGGCTTTGACAGTTCAAAGCAGGCCACCACACTGGGAACATTTTCTGGGTGATAGCTGCCCAGATGGCCGGGCAGGGGGCACACATGGCAGTAGTGTCACACAAAGGCCAACTCTGCAGCCACAGCCCCCTGGCAGCTAGCCCAGAGAGACAAGTGGCTCTACTGGCTCTGCAGTCCCCATCCGAGTCCGGCAGGTGCGCAGCAGCTCAAAGCCAGGCAGCAGCCCCCCTGCCAGACTGCTGCAGTGGGTAAAGGGTGCAGGGAGCTCTCAGGGCTGCTGCAGCAGTCCAGCTGGCACAAGTAGTGTGCTTTCTTCACAGACCTTGCACAATGTGCTGAAGAGGGAAATGTCCAACCAAACCATTGTGACCGAGTTCCTCCTCCTGGGCTTTTCTGATATTCGGGAGCTCCAGATCATACGCTTTGTTATCTGTCTAGCAGCATACTTGGCAGCCCTGGTGGGGAATATCTCCTCATTATCACAATTGTAACTCTTAACTATGAACTTCATTCTCCCTTGTTCTTTTGATTGATTAATTTGTCCATCGTGGACCTTGGCTCCATCTCAGTTACCATGCCCAGAGGTGATGCGTAGTGGGTGTATGTGGGTAGACGTGTACCCCCCTAACAGTGTTGGCGGTGCCTGCAGGCAGTCACCACTTGCCACCCCACTCCTGACACCACCAGTGGCATCTGCAAGCGGTCTGCAGTTGCTGCTGGACACTGCTGACACTGCCGGCGGTGCCTGTGGGTGGTTGCCGACCCCTGGTCAGCGCTCACCATCTGCCACTCCCCCACTGCCGACAGCACCAGTGGCATCTGCAGGAGCTCCGTGCTTACTGCCACCACGCTCCTATTGCCACCACCGCGCTCCCACCACCACCATCACTGCTGTGCCGTCCCAGCCACTGGGGGCACGTGTCGTTCATGATAATCAGATTTCCAAAGAGTTTTTTAACATATCTAAGAAGGGTAGGCAACTAACTCCCACTCCATCTCGGCCAGTGTCCCACTGCCCCTCCTCCTATCTAATTTATACGACTGGCTAACGGAAACTGGAATCTCGTTCATTTAACTTTTTCAAGAAGAGGATAAATAAGCATCTCTCTGAAAAGGTTTAGAAATAGTGAACATGTATACGTTCTATTCTGTTATCTCATTCCCCTTCCAGCTCAAGTCTGTTATGGTTATATGATTGGAAAGGAATAAATATTAATTGAAAAACTCCTGCACTTTTAACGTCATTTCCCTTGTGACAAGATCTCCAAATGGTTTACACTCTGGAACTTCAAGGCAGCAACTTTTTTCCACCCCTGCAAGCCAATCTCAGAAGATTTCATAATCCCACAATCCTGAAGCCATTGCTAGTATGAAAGTCTCAGGTGAAATAAGAGGAAGCTGCTAGAGGTGCCTCTGAAACTAGAGCAGTTTCCTGCCTGTCAGGAGAAAAAGGGAAAACTCTGTGATAATGACACTCTCAGCATCTCTTTCATCATTTGGTTGGTAAGTGGCATTGAGATCACAGAAACAGGAATTAGTGTGAGGTACTCGCTCCTGATGAATTGTTATTGCAGTACTAGGGAGTAGACTGTAGTGTTGAAGGGAAATGGTCATATTCTTTGTTCATTGGACAGCAGAGATCTGGCTAAAGAATAAAAATGCTCAGGATAGAAATAGCATCCTTTTAGTTATAGATGAGGAAACAGAGACTGCAAGTGGACTAATTCCACCAATGACACAGAAGTAGGGGTACCATATGTCTGGGTTTTTCCGGACATGTCCTGTTTTTGAGCCCTCTGATCCATGTCCGGGTAGGTTTTTTACATCTGACCAAATGTCCGGGATTTTGCTTTGCTCCGCTGGCAGGAGCAGGGGGAGGGGGATTGCAGGCATCACAGAGCACAGACTGACCTGCCTGCAGCTGCGGAGGCGTCTGCAGACCCATGTGTGCTCCCTGCTGCCTCCGATCACCTTCTCCCTGCTCCCTCCAGATGAGCAAAGCTAAATCCCAGACATTTGGTCAGGGCAGGCAGGGCAGGGGCTGGGGCTGTGACAAGGTAGGGAGGGCAGGAGGGTTGCCCGCCCCTCCAGAGGGGGAAAGGGATGGGGGGGTGACCCTTTGAGGGCAGTGGGGAACTCTGTGGCATGAGCAGTAGCACAAGGGCTGGTGCCTATGCTCACAGGGGCTGAGCGGCCAGGAGACACTGCAGAGGGGTGGGGGGAGCATGGCCAGGCTGCCTAGTGCTGCATGGCAACCCCATCCCAGGGCAGGGGGTGCCACAAGCCTCCCTCCCCTTCCCTCCAGCCTGTGCTGAGGCCAGACAGACTCTGCCACTGCCTACATGAATTGGAGCCACCACGCTCCCACCCAGGCAGGACGGGGACAGGTGGGGCCCCTCCGGCAGGGCTGGGGGGGAGGTGGGGAGCTGCAGGTTGGGAGTGAGGGGCATCAGGGGGGGATGGGGGACTGTGGACTGGAGTGTGGGGCTGTGGGTTGGGAGTGGAGTGGGAGGCACCAGCAGGGACGAGGCAGGGGGAGGCTGTGGGTCAGAAGTGAGGGACAACATCATGGCAGAAAGGGCAGAGTACTGTGGTTTGGGAGTGAGGGGCACTGGCAGGGCTGGGGTCAGTGGGTCAGGAGTAAGGGGTAGCAGCAGGACTGGGTGGGGGCTGTGGCTTGGCAGGGAGGGGCAACACAATGGGCAGGGGCAGGGCACTGGCATGTCACGGCCACCCCCATCATATTCCACCCCCCACCCCCGCCCCGCGTGAAGGTGTCCTCTTTTTTGGGCCTGGAGATGTGGTAACCCATATCTACACGGAAGGGGAATGGGAAAAAATGGTAAACTGATGACAGAAATCCCACATCCTCTGCTCTGAGCACCAAGAACAGACCTCAGATTTGGACTGCCAGAGTGTTTGCACAGCTAGCGTGGGTTTCCTTTTTGGCTGGTGCCTGGGGAACAGGAGACCTGGCTTCAATCCCAGCTCTGCTATGAGATGGTTTTGTGACCTCGGTCAAGTCATTTAATCTCTTTGTACCTTAGTTTCCCCATCTTTTAAATGAGCATAATGTTATTTACCTTTTTTGTGAAGCACTTTGACATTTGTGAATAGAAGCACTTTGACGTTTGTGGATAACAAGTTGTGTAGAAGAGCTAGCTATCTGCATTGTCCTTTTGATCTTTCTGTCATGTATTATCATTGCGCCCCACCCCACAACTGCATTGCTGCTCCTCTTTTTATTGCGAATTGCCACTGTTCTTGTTGCTTTCCTCTAACATCAAGGCCCAGATTGTAGTCCACCTATTAGTTAAGTAGAGTTAGATTATGTGATTTATTTATTTTGCCTTTTTCATTTTCCTCCAGGTCTTCAATTATTTTGTTCAAAATTAGTTCTAGTGATTTATATATCAATGAGGTCATACTAGCAGGACTGTGGTTGCTTTTCTTCTTCAATATGGATACTAGAGATGCTGGTCTTTAATTGTATGATACCATCTCAGACTTGAAAGATTGATCAAGAATCATGGCACCTATTACTTCATGTACCAATACTGCCAAAATGTGAAGTTGTTCATATACGCTTTCTCCTATTAGGGTTGGCAAATCAGTCATTTTACAGGTCAAATATTATCTATTGACTGGTCAATGGACAACACAGTTTTTGACCGGTCAAAGATTATGGGCAATTTTATGGGGAGTAATTTTTTTTGAGGTTTTCTTGACATAAATATTATTCTTTTGGTTTTTGACACATTTCTTAATGGCAAATTTGTGCTTTGTCTACGTATTATTTGACTACATTGGCAATTTTCTACAATTTCTGACCAATAGTTGAGTGGTCAATTGACCAAACATCATTTAATCAATCAAATACTCAACCCTATCTCCTACATAAACACATTTTACTTCTCCTTCAAGGAGGTTTTTGCCATTTCTGTATCCTTATTTCCATCCTGCCTTTGTTCCCCATCGTCTGCCTTAACAAAATCTGAGGCAAAGTATTTCTTTAGTTTTTGTTCCATAACTAGATTGTCTTTAATCCCTACCACAAT
>NW_005843210.1:111524-113125 GCF_000455745.1 Alligator sinensis
GAGAACTCAAGCGGAGCTGAGCCTGGAAAGCTGACCAGCCTACACCGCGACCACCTTGGGTGTAAGTAAATAATCTTTTCAATCAACCATTACGCCTCCGTGACTGATTCTAGCTCGAGCGTGCCATACCGCACCGCGGTATTTTCCAACCCCGTGTACCCGGGCTACCGGCCACAGCCTGTGTACACACAAAGACGGGTCCCCAGCTCGCACATGGCAACCCAAATGGGATCGGGAGAGAGCTCGCACATGGCGATCCGGGCGGGATTGGGAGTCAGCCCGCACAGGCTGAAATAGAATTACAAACTCTGCGCTAGTACCGAAAAGGCACTTATGAAGCTGGGTTACTGCTGCATAGTGAAAGAGGACCTAACTTTCAGTGTTAAAAGAAAGACTAGAAACTATTATTTCTGGAGAAAGAACACTTTATTTCTAGCCCTACTATTAGAAATTTCCAGCTGGTCATTGTGACCATTCATGGCCATTAGATCCTTATGTAAGTGGACCAAAACATATTCAATCCCATGGAAACTGTTCTTTAAAACTGCAGTCTACTGTTTTCATCATTAGTGTTTCCTTTGTTAATACACATTAAGGATACCCAATGGAAGTGGAAAACCTCACGACCACAGTGACGAAATTTGTCCTCTTGGGTCTCGCCCAGAGTCCAGAGCTGAAGTATCTTCTTTTCCTGGTCTTCTTCTTAGTCTACCTCATGACCTGGCTCAGCAAACTGACCATCATCATTGTGGTGGTCACCAACAGCCATCTCCACATTCCATTGTACTTCTTTCTGGCCAACTTGGCCTTTGCAGACATCAGTGACTCTTCAGTCACGGCAGTCAAGTTGTTGTGGGACCTTGCTTCTCACACCACAGCCATATCCTTCAACTGGTGCATCATCCAGATATTCTTATTTCATTTTAGTGAAGGTGCTGGCATCTTCCTCCTGGTGGCGATGGCAGTTGATCCGTATGTGGCCATTCATAAGCCACTGCGTTACTTGACAATCATGAATCAGGATGTGTGCACAGGACTGGTGATAGGGTCATGGATGGGAGGATTTACTCACTCTATTGTTCAAACTGCACTGATCATCCAGCTTCCGTTCTGTGGACCCAATATCCTGGACTATTTCTACTGTGATGTCCCACAGGTCATCAAACTGGCCTGTGCTAATACTGACCTAGTTGAGCTGCTGATGGTCTCCAACAGTGGACTGCTCCTTTCATGCATCTTTTTGATCTTGCTCATATCTTATAGTATCATCTTAGTCCAAATCAGGAAACACGTCACAGATGGACAGCACAAAGCTCTGTCTACCTGTGCTGCCCAGATCACAGTCATGAGCTTAATATTTATCCCAGGAATCTTCCTCATGACCGACCCTTCAAGAAGTTACTAGGAGATAAGATAGTTTCTGTCACCTACTCTCTCATCACTCCAGTGTTGAACCCAATCATTTACACTCTAAGAAATGCCGAGATGAAAAATGCTATCTGGAGGTTAATGAGCAGAATATTGTTCTCCAGGAGAAAGTAATGAAATGGAAGCTTTAAGGAATAATGAGGAGCACGGTGTACATCTCAGCTTTCAAAAAA
>NW_005843210.1:114858-134208 GCF_000455745.1 Alligator sinensis
GCCCTCCTCTGAACCCTCTCAGGGTTATCCACATCCCTCTTGAAGTGTGGTGCCCAGCCCTGGATTCAGTACTCCAACTGTGGCCTGACCAATGCCATATAGAGGGGAAGTATCACCTCCCTGGACCTGTTCATGATGCCTCTAGAAAAAAATATGGGTTGTGTTATGTATGAGGTGCAACGCAAAATCTGCAACCCCCTCTACAAAATCCTAGATCTACTCATGTCTAGGGCTCTTTGATTCTATTGCATTACAACTATTTCAAGTGTTCTAAGTGTTCAAGTGATACAGGCCATCCCTGGCAGACAGATGGAAATCTTCCATAAGAAAGTATCCCAAGTACATGTTGTATCACAGTAATTGAAATGGAGTTAGTTGATTTTTTCAAAGACTTTTCCAAGGTAAGTGTATAATAGTTTACCATCCAAGATAAAATAACTCCAGCTTGTAGCTTTTGATAGCAATATGTTCATGTGTTGTCAAATCCCTTCATTATTTTTCCTTTTGTTCCAATTACCAAAATAAATTGTGTATATATCATTAGCATGTTAGTTAATTATGTTTATTTTTTCCCCATTTTGGACAGCTCAGAAAGCTTTGAGTTTTAAATGTTAATGGAATGTCAAATGAATGTGACTGAATTTATTCTCTTGGGGCTTTCCAATGACCCACAACTCCAGCTTTTCCTGGTTCTGGTGTTTGTAGTCATTTACTTAATTATGCTAATGGGCAACATTGCCAGAATGCTGATGAGTGACCCTCAGCTTCACACTCCTATGTACTTCTTCATCTTGTGCCTTATCTTGCCTTGATATTGTCTACTATTCTTGTGTCACCATCCCTAAAATTCTGCAGAATTTATTAACACAAGAGTAAACTATTTCTGCCATTGGCTTCTCTACGCAGGTATTCCTTATCGATCATCATATCTGGTGGTACTGAGGGTTTCATGCTGTCAGTGATGGCTTATGACCAGTATCTTGCTGTATGTGACCTACAGCATTTTGTGAGCATTGTGAACAAACAAGTGTGCTGTCAACTGGTGGTGCTGCATGGACACTGCTGTTTTTGTATGTGCTCGTCAATAAACTTCTGCTGTTAAATGTGAACTTCTGTGGGCCCAAGGAAGTCCTCCACTTCAGCTATGAGCTTCCTGCTTGGACAGTTATGCAGTGTCTTGAATATCTATGCACCTGGTGCCTGAAAATGGAATCCAACTCATGCATGAAAACTGTGGAATTAGTGAGAGTCAAACAGTTCAGATATTTCTGGTGGAGTCCTGGGAATGGATCTGTAGACACTGAGTTATAGACCTTAAGAATGCAGTCTTCTTCACTAAGAACTTTTTAGAGACAAAATTAGAGTGTGGGGAGTCTCCAATCAGACAAAAGAAACAGTCCTAACAAAGCCTGAATATTAAGTGAAGAAAGCAGGGCTTGACTTACGTGCCGTGGGGTGGAGGTCATGCACTCAGCCTGGGGATCCTGAAGTAACAGGGGTGGCTCAGGGACCTCAGGCCATGGATTTAGCACCAGAAGAGGATCACAACCAAGAGCAAGCACTAGACCCAACTCTGTTTGTCATGTGGCCAACCTGGGCACTGCTGCCATGGCTGCCCACTTACAGATTGCAGTTATATTCAGCCTGGGTGTTCTGAAGACCTGATAGAAATTGCCCTGCAGTGGCACATGCTAATGCTGACTTCCTTGAGGGGTGGGGAGGATTGCAAAGTGAATGGGGAAGAGTGAGTCTTGGACTCTATGCTTGGGTTGGGGAGGGGAATATGTAACAGGGAAGTCTGGCACTTTAAGGGATGCAGACAACCCAGGGTAGAAGTCCTGCTGTGGGTGGTTAGCAGGAAGTTAAAAGTCAAAGAGGTAATAAAGTAAGTAAAACTTGAGATGGGAAGGAGCAATTTGCTGGCTGGAACCAGGCTGGAACCCAGAAGAGCTTGTTTCTAGTGAAGGCCAGATCTAAATGGCCATTTCCTGCTACTTGCAGAAAGGCTAAAGGTTTGTTTGTTTGTTTGTTTGGGCCAAAGGCTGTTGTTTTTTGTTTTCTCGGAAGGACTGGCCAAGTGGTTCCCAAGGGAGCAAATGCAGGCAGCAGGGCTGCAGGCACCCCAGCATGCTTATGGAACGTTGTTTGGACTGTCTGAGGGTCTCTTAAGGAGAAAAACCCACTTGCATGGAAATAGGTGTATGACCCAGTAACAGGGAGTTTCGTTACTGATTTCAAATAGGGGCAGTATTTCAGCCTCCCATTTTGATTTGGTTAGATATGACTTTACATTTCCCTAGGGTTTCCCTCCCTAGTGCTCAATTCTAACAATAAATTCCACTTCTTGACTTTCCTCATTATTTCTTTGCTTGCAAACAGCCTTTTACAGTTTAACAAGACAATGAATTATCAGCACCTTCCCATAATTCAGTGATACATTCACCAGATCACTAGTCTTTATTTGTGGTTGTGCAGCTACATACAGAAAACAAGCCTGTTCAAAGTCTCTTGCCATCTAAGAAAGACATCCTCGCCATGTTGAAGATGCAGAAGAAGTCCTCATTCTAAGTACCAGGAACAGTAAGTGTTTTGTGGCCATATAGGTTGAACTGAAATATATATATATTTTAATATCAGTGATACTATTTGGAAAAAAACTCAGGGAAATCAGCCTGCCTTAATGAACAAGGCTGTTGATTTGGATTCTCATTTTCTGTCTCTGTTTCACATTGCTGTGACTCTCTTGTTATTAGTGGCATGACTCCTTTGCTTTTACAAAAGTTGGAGTTAAAACCGTCCATCTTACTCCTTTGGAGTTATCCTTAATTTATACCTCAGGTGAGTGAAAGAAATTAATCCTGATTTACACTGGAGTGAGCAAGGAGGGAATTAAGTCCTGGCTAGATGGACATATTGACATCATTTGCATTCTTCAGATGGATAACATAAACACACAGAAAAACTGGACTATGTCCACCATCAGAGGCAGAATGATTATGAAGAAACAAGGAGAAATGATAACTACAACAATATGAGGACAGATTTCATTAACATTTCTCTTGCAGGCCCCCCCCCCTCCCTTTTTTTTCCTTTGCACTTTAAAGGTCTCTATGAAGCTCAATTATTCATATGTGGAACTGGAGAATAGAGTTAGCATTTGTTCAAAGCCATAAAGAGCACAGGTCCTCTTCATCTGCTAGATCAGCGAGGTAGGTGGATCACTGATGGTTCATAAGTCCAAAATAAGTGGTTACAGATCAAATGGGATTTTCCCCATCTTTACTTTTCATTAGAAATGTGGTGATAAGCATGGTAGTATAGAAAAAAATGCTGAGGGCTTCCCTTGTTAATTAGTTTCAATAATTAATCATTCATTTTCTGAATTATGTACACAATTTTTTATTTGGATATATCTGACAAAAAATCCCCAGCCTTGCATCTTGTTCTGACTCCTTCCGCTTCTAGTGTCAGGTGTTTTCTCTCTGTAGGTAATCACACGCTCTCATCAGGTCTTTTTTCCATCCTTATTTTGAAAAGTTGAAGGTAATGAGCTCTAACTATCTCCCTGCCAAGCATGACTTCTAATTCTCAAATTGTTTTAGTGGCAGCACAATACAGTAGTGTACCACGGTTGTCACCATTATTGTGTACAGGGGAAAAATCATTTCCCCACTCAGGCTTACTGCTCCCTGTTTTATACATCCAAAGATTTCATTAGTACCTTTTATTTTATTTTTTTTCAATCACATATTGC
The DNA here is from genome assembly GCF_000455745.1 of Alligator sinensis. Lineage (NCBI taxonomy): Eukaryota > Metazoa > Chordata > Crocodylia > Alligatoridae > Alligator > Alligator sinensis. The sequence goes on from NW_005843210.1 coordinate 118,613, forward strand.
ACTGGGAGATCATGGTGAAATGCTCCTCCAGCCTGACTCCAGTTCTTTCAAGTCACTGATTTCCACAATACCTTCGTTTTGCAGGTATGAACTGAGTGCTTTGTTCCTAGGTGTATAATTTTGCATTTGATTGAATTAAAATGTATTTGTCTGACTAAAATGAAAAGAGTATAATTAAAAGCAAATACTACTTTCTATTAATTTAATCCTGCATTACACTTTCTTTTGTTTTGCCATTGATATTTAAGTCAAGCTCTAGTTACTAAATACTGGGTCCAAAATACTGTTTACTGTTTAACCTAAATGACACTTCCTTCGGTCACTCCTTTTACAGAGAAAAAAGCAGAACTCTTGTCAATAATGCCACCTATAGAAATACTAAAATTGGGATGACAACTTTCTCTTTCTGACTCTCCCTCTCATTTCTGTAGCTGAGATAGAAGTCGGAGGTGCAGTGGCTTAAAGGATATGATGTTATTGTTCCCCAAGATTTCAAGTCTAATGGAGACATGGGTCAAGAAAACAAGACTGTGGTGACTGAATTCATCTTACTAGGTTTCTCCACTCATTCAGAAGTGCAGCTTTTGCTCTTCCTGATCTTCATGGTCATTTACATCTTCTCTCTAGCTGGAAACTGTCTCATCATTGGATTGACTCTGTCTGATCCACAACTCCATACTCCTATGTACTTTTTCCTCAGCAACTTGTCATGCCTGGAGGTGTTCTATACCTCAGTCACTGTTCCAAAGATGCTCTCCAGTTTCCTGTCCAGGAGACCAAGCATTACTGTGGGTGGCTGCATTGCTCAGTATTACTTCTTTTTTTCTCTGGGGGCCACTGAGTGTTTCCTTTTGGCAGCCATGGCCTACGACCGGTATTTGGCCATATGCAATCCACTGCAGTACAGCAGCCTCATGAACAGCAGCCTTTGTCTTAACTTGCCTGTTGCCTGCTGGGTCTGTGGCTTCCTCTCTCCCTTGCTGCCCACAGTCATGATTTCTAAGCTGCCTTTCTGTGGCCCTGACCACATAGATCATTTCTTCTGTGATGCAGACCCACTGTTCAGACTCTCATGCACAGACACTTACATTCAACAGGTAGCCGGATACACGCTCACATCTGTTGTGATCCTGGGATCCTTCACCTTCACTGTAGCCTCTTACATTCACATTGTGGTTGCCCTCATCAAGATGTCTTCAGACAAACAATGGAGAAAGCCATTCTCCACCTGTGCCTCCCACCTCATGGTAGTTTCCATTTACTATGGCACCATTATCTTCATGTATGTTCGGCCAGGGGTGAACCAATCATTCAACCTAGGGAAAGTAGTGTCAGTGTTTTACACAGTGGTCACACCGCTGATAAACCCCATGGTCTATAGTCTCAGGAACAGAGAAATGAAAAAGGCCCTGAGAAAAGCCTTCTCACAGAAGACGCTCTGCATGAACTTCTTGTGATGCCACCAGGATTTTCAATCTGCATGTGTTCACATTAATCAAAGTAACTTTAGGAGATACTTTGAGAGATGTTAAATGAACAGAGGAGTTGCAATGAGCAGAGCATGCAGTTCAGTAAGTGGTAGCCTTCCCTCTCCATATTGTACAAGATGCTGTGTGTGTGGGAGGGTGTGTGTGTTGGGGGGGTGTTGTATACTACTCAGTAGAGGATGTTCTCTTCAGTGGATGAATGCTTCTTCACTGGATGGGTGCTGGTATGCTAGAGGACAATGTATGTCAGGGACAAAGATGCATGGTAATCAGGTGTTGTGTTCTTTTATACATCAAATTTGGTGCTTATACAGTATTAGGAATTATTATGTTGCAACAAGTAATATAGTTGGCCAGTAGGGGCACTCTTCCTTTGGATTTACTGATAAACCAAATGGCCCCGCATATTAGTATGTATTTGTCTTTTCCCTGGTAACGTAAGACTGATATTGTAGCCGTGGTGGTCCACAAATTATCCAAGAGGTAAGGATTTATTAGGGAGGTATCTTTATTGGAACAACTATGCCTTGCATTGAAAAGCTTGTCTACTTTTCTTTATCCCAAATACACAGTTGGTACAATAAAAATACCACGTAAAGAAATTCTTACCTCGCAACTTTTCCTTGTAAATATAAGGTCCTAATCTCCATTGTCTCTTAAAGTCCTCACTGACTTTTTTCGCATGGTATAAGATCCCCATCCAGTTCACCTTTTGACATCTAAGTGGACTTAGATGTCCGTGTTCCTATTCCACCCTCCTCATTTCCCTCGGGAGGGGGTGGGGAGAGGAGAGAGGATATTAAAATTCCTACTTTAGTAACAGGTCATCTTCTTAAGTTTTGAGAATAATCACAACAAGCAGTGAGCAGGAGGACATCTTATCCATGCTTTGGGTCAACCGTTTTGTTCCCCCCTCCCCTAATTTAAAACTTTAGGCATTGAAACCAAACTACTATTTTACAAATAATATTCTGCATATAGTGGTAGTGTTGGAGTGATGTAGGCCAGGAACTATGAAAGAAGAAAGGATTCTAGTCTATCTTTTTATTGGATCAGCTGCATGATTGAGATAGTTTTAGAAAAAGCTTTCCAATACGGGGCTTTTTGTCTTCATTTGAAGCATTGTCTAAAACTATCCCATTCATGCAGTTGATCCAATAAAACAACCCACAAGTTTTTGCCATTTTGCATATGGTAAATTGCAGACAGATTTCTCTCTACATGTTTTCCTTCCTGACCTACACTCTTACGAGTATTCTTTTTTAATTAAATCCTATTTCCTTCTAGGCAGGCAAGGTTCTTTGGGTAGATGTGATATCTTTTATTAGGCCAACTGAGTAGTTGGAGAGGAAAAAAGTTCTTAGCAAGTTTTCAGGCAGTCACCCTTCATCGGGCATAGGGAGTCTTTGCTGGTCTGAGACCACTTTAAAGGCAGCTGCAACACTTAGGCAACCCAGCTGTGTACGTGTTATTTTTAGCATATAATAACTCTATAAATATAGTTTGGGATTTTATTCCAGGTTCAGTGCAGAAGCACTAGCTTCCACATGCACACTGAAGATACCCAGTTGGGCTGCACTCTGGCCATTAGTTCATTAGCTAGGTATTATCCTGTAGGGCTGTGTGAAATTTTGGCAGCCATTTCATTTCAGAGGTGTTTTGGTGCCCGAAACACTGAATGTGAAATGAAACAGAAGGCTCCAAAACATCTCTGAAACAAAACCATCTGAAATGTTTCGGAGCCAGGCTTGCAGGTAAACAGAAACTAAGAAGAGGGAGGGGGAAGAGGGGCTTAAGGACTGCTTTAATATTGACATCTGGGCAGTATCTGCAATCTGTCCCTGAGGTCCCTTCCAATCCCATTGCTCTGGGGGGGGATGGCAGTCTGCTGTCATCTGCATGCAGATCTAGGGGCCTGTGCCCCACCCCCTGGGAGGAGTCTGGCACAGCCCTGCAGCTCTCCTGGGGGGCACCGGCCCCCAGATCCATGTGTGGGATGACAGCATACTGCCATTGCTGGCTGGGGCCAGTGCCAGCACCCGAGTCTGGTCAGTGCAGCCCATGCCAAGCACAGCCAGGGGAGCCATGAGAGAAGCCCCCATGGCTGCCCTGCCTGGCTCCATCCCCCACTCAGCCCAGTCTCCCAGCACTTAAAAAAATAAAAAAGCCCCACACTCACTGGCTGTAGCAGAGGCTGTGGGGCCATGTGGCAGAGCCCCCCTTGCACAGCCCCTGCTCCCCTATCTTCCCACCCCACCCTGCCTCTGATTTTCCTGCCCCTCGCCCCTCCCCCCACCCTGCCCCAGCCTAGCCCCAGCACTTTAAAAGGAAAAAAAAAGCCTCACACTCACCAGCTCTAGCAGTGGTGATCAGGGCCTCTGAGGGCTTATCACTTCCCAACCTGGCACCTGCACAGCAGCTGCTCCATGGTGTGGGTGCAGTGAGGCTATTTTAAAATATAGCAGGTACTTATGGGCATTTATACATGTGCTCTGGGAGTTGAGGGGGGTGGGGCTGGAGCACTTTAATTAGAGTGGTTCAAGAGCTGCTCTAATTAAAGCACCTACAGCATTTTGTGTATCAGTGTCCCCATGCTTAAAAATGGGTTCAGGGGCAATTTAACTAAAGCTCTTGCAATGAGCTTTAGTTAAAGTGCCCCCACCACCATTTTAAAGAGAGGTGACTCTGACATAGAAGAGCCTGGAGTATGCTGGAGCATGGTAATTACCATTACCCAGCAGACTTGACTAATCAAGCCTACTTTGATGTGCTGTAATTACAAGGAACTGCTTGTGTACAGACACCCTGTATGGGCAATTACTATGTTTCTCTTCAGCTTAGAGGTAGTGGCATTACTTTGGAACTTGAAATTAATGTACATCTTTTTGGATTAACTGTATGCTGTTTATATAACTAAGTGTAAAGCAGGAAATTAAATAAAGATCAAAGGGAAAATGTTGTATGTTGTTGTTTTCTGTACTTCTCTCATGAATTTGGTAATTAATGGTCATTGCTGAATTCTAACACTAAGTGAGGGAATTGTTGCCATAAGCCAAACCACACTTTGTGTAAACCACTCACAATTTCATTGGAGTAAATGGAGCCAGGTACTCAACTGGTGCATATTGGTGCAACTCCACTGGAGCTGCTGGGAGCTGTTTTTGACTCATTTGAAAGGTATGACCTGGGGAAGAATGGCCATAGATTTTATTGCTAATCCAGGAGGTGAACCCAGATCTCCTGCTGCTTGGCACAGTACTGGACACACAAATCCACCTTTTTTTTCTTTTGTTTCTACCATTTTTCAAAGTAAAAATCTCTGTTGCTATTGATTTGAGTTGGCAGATCTGTTTTAAGTAACCATGATGCTAGGCTAACTTTGTTAAACTGTGTTTCACCTAATAGAATATGGCACTGTTCACATCTATCCTGCAGTTTTTATACTTAGATGGAGCTAATGTCCCCAAAGCTTGCTCTAATTAACTAGAATAAATGCCACATCTCCCCTTTTGATCACTGGAAATCTGAGAGCAGAAGCTGCTTGTCAAGGATCCATGTAAAAGTACAATCAAAGGGACACAAAGGTAGGATCCTAGCAAACTCTGACTTCTATTCACATTCTACAGAGAAGTATAAGAGTATACATGTACCATGGTCATGGGTGTGGTATAGGATATAGAACAGACTAGAATAGATAGTCAAGGTCAAATCCTCAGCTGCTATACATATATTTATTTCCATATACTTCAATAAAATTATGCTGATTTTACATCAGCTCAGGATCCAGGAAACAATGCGTACTTCTGTGTTTTATCATTAATGGAGAAAGACATGAAGAATGAAGAGGGCAGGGGGGCTGTAAACAGACTATTCATACCCTAAATCATCTCTCTTTCTCTCTCTCTTCCACTTCTCCCCGACCAGTTATCTAGTAATTCTAACTACCCTATAATGCTAACTAACCCCACTTTTTAGTGACCGACAGCCAAGGGTGTAGTATGACTTGTGTGAAATAAACTGAAAGAGCAACAATTTATTTCCCGCTGGACCTATATCCTCTCTTGAATCTTATTCTGCAAATTTTGACTTATATGAACAGTCTATATTTATACAAGAAATGCTAAGAAAAGTGTTCATGATGGATTTATGTTAGGACAATCACAGAATAGAGAGAGAGGTTTTGGTTTTTGTGATGGTCTGTCTTCTATGAGAGAACAACAAGAAGCAATTGATTCCCTAAGCTTTCACTCCAGGAGATTTCAGTTCTCCAGTACCATAGCACCCAATACTTCCAGTATTGCTGCAAGTATTTAGGGCTGTGTGAAATGGCAGCATTCTGTTCGACCAGCGTTTCAGCATTTTGATGGAACAGTGTTCTGTTTCAAATTTTGTTTCAATTTGAAACAACCATTCCTTTCCGTTCCATCGAAACAGTTTTTCCCATTTCGATGTTTTGCCCATAGGATATAATGGGGAAGGACAAAACTGCCTATAACTTTGTCATTTCTGGTCTGATTTAGATGAAACTTGCAGGAATGGTAGCCCCTTCAGAGTGCATGAAGCCTGCCAAGTTCCAAGGAGATAGATACAGGGTGTTTGGGGAACCTGCATCCCAAAATCTTGAAAGCAAAACTCATGTCACATGTATGTGTTAAGCCACGGTGAGGTTAAAACTGTAGGCGTGCTAGCCCCTGCTCGGGCCACAAAGCCTGACAAGTTTCAAGGAGATAGGTGCAGGGGCTTGGGGGAAATTGCACCTCAAGCTGCAGACAAGCAAAACCTCATAACACAGGTGACACTGTGTGAACTGATGTGAACCGCACAGGCATAAAAGCTTCTACAGGGCAGGGAAGCAAAGGAGCAACTTGTGTCTGTCAGTAGGCATGGGGAGTGTCAGCAGGGTGCCAGGTCTTCCAGCAAGCTCACCAGCCACAGTCAGGGTGACTGGCAGCAGGGGGAAGGCCTCGCTCAGGGCATCCATGGCAAGGGGGACCTGGCACTCCTGGAGATGGTCATCCAGGGTGCTTGCTGCCTCTGGTGGGAGGGAAGCCTGGATGTCACACAAGAGATGACCCACGCTGCGGATGGAGCGCATGCCCAGCTGGGTGGTCAGGGCCTCGGGCGAGAGCCAGGCCGACCGAGTGGGGTCAAGGAGATGGACCGAGCAGAGGACATGTGCCTGGACAAAGGCAGCCATGAGGCTGGCAGAGGCCAGCCTTGGCACGGGGTGCCCCAAGGCAGGGTTGTGCACCAGGGTCTCCCTCAGCAGCTGTGAGAACTGCAGGTGCTGAGTCCAGGGCTGGAGGCGGAAGGTGGCCTGCCAGGCTTGTACCACACTGCAGTAGGAGGCCAGATGCACCACCCTGTTCAGGAGCAGGAAGAGCTCCCAGTTGAAGATGAGGGCCCCCACCCTCTGCAGGAACCGGCACACCACTTATCACCAGGGTAGATGCTCCTTGCTGTAGAGGAGTCACTGAAGAGCTTGCAGGCAGAAGGTGGCCACCTTGCTCACCAGGTTGACCAGGCTCTGGTCCCCCTCAGTGACAGGTAGGTAAAGGACAGCTCATGGGAGCCAGTGGTGCCCATCCCAGAAAAAATATACCAACAGGTGCTGAAGCCTCTTGACTAGGTCCTGTAGTGGGTTCAGCATGGCACACCAGTGCCACAGGGTCACCACCACTAGGTGGTTAGTGATGAAGACACATCCCTGGTAGAAGAAGCTGGGTAGGCACCAGTGCCACTGTTGCAGGTGGGCCTCCACCCCCTCCTCAAGGCTATCCCAGTTACACACCATGAAGTTCAGTGGCCCCAGGAACATGCCCAGCACTTTGAGGCCCTCATGGCACCAAGTGAGGCCCCCTATCAAATCCAGGGGGGTCGTGCTGGTCCATGCACAGAGCAGCAGGGTATCACTCTTGGCCCAGTTGATACAGGCCAAGCAGGTGCGTTCATAGGCTCACTGGCAGTCTGTCAGGGATCACACATCTTCCTGGATGTTAAGGAAGATGGTCACATCACCTGCATATGCCGTCAGCTGGAGCGGAGGGCCAATGGATGGGCCCATGGCTGATGGCAAGGCCACACCACTCAGGCAGTGCCACAGCACATGCAGCAGCAGCCTGATGGCCAGGGTGTAGAGCATGCCTAACAGGGGGCAGTCGGTTCTGCTCAGGCAGGCTTCACTCCTGGGCACAGAGCACAGGGAAACTCCTTTCCCTGCCTGGCCATCAGCAGGTGTCATTAGATGGTGTCACTCACATTTTATAGATAAAGAAAATTGGTGAAGGGATGGGAGGAGGAAGAGGCCTGTTTACTGAACCATGCTGCATTCCAAGGATGCAAGGATGACATAATAGCCTCAAGTATTCTCTAATACTCAGCACATTTGATTTGGGGTGAACAGATGGCATACATGTCTTATTCACAAAATTGTTTATGCCTAACCCAGAGGTAGGGCAGGGCATGTAGCTCTTCAAGCAGGGTAATGGCAGTGCAGAGACCATGGTGGTGCACTGGGGCCAGCACTGGTGGGGCCCAGAGAGGGGTGGCAGGAGCGTGGGGTCCTGTCTCACAGGGGATCTATGAAGCCGGGTCAGCTCACCTCTCTCCATGCTGGTGCAGACCAGCCCAGCTCCATCTGCTAGGCAGGGGCTTCCACCTGAGTGGGGGCAGGACTGGGAAGGCCTTGCTGCTGCAGGGTCCTGCTGTGGCTTCCCCTGGGTCCTATTGCCCCTGGCTCCTGTCATCTTTGACAGGCAGCCAGGGGAAGATTAATATTAATTTTCTAGATCAGATGGTCTGGTGGGCTGAATTCAGCCTATGGTCCATATTTTGCCTACCCCTGATCTAGGAGAACTAGATGAACCTGAGGAGAATCTATTAAGGAAGCAGGAGCAAGGCTATCTCAATGAGACAGAAGAATGAGAAGTTCAACAGGGGACCAGCCTGGCTAAAGCTGAAACTCAAAAGGGAATCATAGAAAATTCTGAAATTTGATGATATTACTAAGAAAGAATATAAGGATTTCACAAGCAAGGAGAAAATTAGGGAAGTTAGGGCACAATTTGGGATTCAACTGGCAAGGGACTTGAAATGGAGCCTGCAATTATGTCAAGAGTAGGAGGAAGACCAAAGAAACAATAAGTCCCTTATGGAAGGCAGAAGGCAATCTATTTATGGATGATGCAGAGAAGGCTGAAATCTTGACTGGCTTTTTTACTTCAGATTTTACAAATAAAGGCTAGATGACTAGTGCATATGGCAGCAAAGACAGGAAAGGGACTATTTGATGTCCTCAGTTGTGTGGATTACCTCCAGAGTCTTAGGGCCACCACTGGGTGGGCAGCCATCGTGCTACAACATCCTCTGGTCAGGTCCAGATGATATTTCCATAGTTGTCAAAAATGTCTAGGGGCCGCCACTCAAAGACATGAAAGGGGACAGACCGGAGTAGTAGAAGAACAGGTTAGGGATTATCTAGAGAAGCTAGATGGTTTCAAGTCAGCAGGGCCAAATGAGGTATCAAAGATACCTAGGGCAAAGGTATCAAAGATAGGGTCTCTGAAGATGCATCATCTGGTCCCTGGTGCTAGCCCTGGGTCTCTAATAAGCTCCCACCCCACATGCAGATCACACTGAACTAAACCCTTGTGCAGGGCCTGGGATAATGCAGCACCCTCCATGCCAGTTCTGGGACTTGTGCTGTACATGTCACCTGCACAGGGCCAATGCAGGGCCCCCCCCACATCCTGGAGCTGTCCCCCTCCCCAGCCAGTCCAGGTCTGCTCTTTCATGTAGCACCCTCTCTGGCCAGTCTGGGATGCATCCTGCATGCAGGAAGCACCAACTGCAGCCAGTTATGAACAGGAGGCACTGGCAGTGCAGTTCTGAGAGTTGGACACTTTGTGCATTACAGTGCAAGACCAGCCAAAGTGGGTCCATGGGATTCCTATATGCTGGAGCCAGTGCTTGCTCTAGATCGTCTGGGACTGTGCCACATGAGGCACCCACTCTAGCCAGTCTGGAATCCATGCTGCGCACAGCACCCACCCTGTAGGCTGGACCTGGCTCCATGTGCAGCTTTTATTCTGGACCAGGCAGAGGGGTGCTATATGCAGTGGAGTTCCATGGGGCAGATGAGGTTGACACCCCTACCCTAGGGAATTGAATAAATTGGCTAAGGTAATTTCGGAGCCACTGGTTATCCTCTTTGACAACCTGTGGAATTGGGTGAGGTCCTGGATGACTGAAAAAAGGGCAAATATAGTGTCCCTCTTTAAGAAAGAGAGAAAGGAGGATTCAGGAAATTACAAAACAGTCAGCCAGACCTCAATGCCTGAAAAGATTGTGGAGCAGGTCCTCAAGGAATACATTGTGAAGCACATAAGTGTAGAACAATGTGATCAGAAACATCCAGGATGGACTCACCAAGAGCAAGTCACTCCTGACCAATCTAATTTCCTTCTGTGATAACATGACAGACTCTGTGGTTCAGGGAAAAAAAGTGAATGTGATATACATTGACTTTAGTAAGACTTTTGACAGTGTCTCTCACAACATTCTCATCAAAGAACTAAAGAAATATAGACTAGGAAAAAAAGTGTTTTCAGGTGGGTACCAAACTGGATGGATCAATGTTTAGTCTTTGAGTAGTCATCAATGGTTCAAAGCCTAGTTGGGAGGAGGTACCAAGTGGGGTTCCCCAGGAATCTCTCCTAGGTCCAGTATTGTTTAATTTCTTCATTAATCACTTGGAAGATGGTGTCAAGAGCACATGTAGCAAAGCTGATGACACCAAGTCGGGTGTGATTGTAGACACACTGGACTGTAGAACTCTGATCCAGATTGGTCTGCAATCAACCAGATGAAATTCCACAAAACATATGCTAAATCCTGCCCTGGGATGAAATAATTTCATGTGCAAATACAAACTATGGAATGACTGGCTAGGCTGCAGTACTGTGAAGGAGAACCTTGAGATTACAGTGGATCATATGATGAATATGAGCCAACATTGGAACCAAAACAGAAAGAAATGCATTAATCTGTGGTAAAATGCTTAGCTTTAACTCAAAATAAAACATTTAATTTCAATTTTTGAGAGAAGGGGATTTTATTAGTAATTTAAATGTTTTTTTAAATATCCTCCTAACTGGGAAGGAGTCCTGAACTACCTGGTAAGATATGAGAAATTTGTGTTCAATAGAAGAGGAGCTTCCACCTACTGAGAGTGAGCACACCTGAAGGGGTGAGAATTTAATTGAGGACTGTTCATGTTTACCCAGGGGAATGAAGATTGTTTAGGTACCTAATGTGGTTCTGTTTTTTTAGTAATTTGTGTTAGACCCCGACTCCATGCGGCGCCCAATGACTAGAGAGATAACGGTCCAATTACCCATGGATCCTGTTACCCATTAGCCAGAGCAGGGCAGGGAGCAAACACCGGCACATTTTGCTCACAACAGCTATATTCAGAATGAAGACAGCTTTGGGCCAGCTCGCTCACCGACTGAATACGGGGAGCCACAATGAACAAGTTCATGGGCTTATGCATGCGCTCTTAGCAGACAGACGTGTAAATGAATGAAATGTGTAGGCAATTCCATGCTAATAAAGTAAACAGTAAACAGAGGCGGAGCTTGAGATGGGAGGAGAAATGGGGAGAACCCAAGGAGGGACATAGGTGGGGGGAATGTTAATATGTATGAACCAAGGCGTGTGAATAAACTAATGTTCAGTGCTGCTCCCCATGTTCATAGACTGGGTGTCTATGAGGGAGCTCACCTGAAGCTGTCTCCATTCTGAATAAAGCTGTTGAGAGCAATGTGTGCTTCTGTTTGCTCCCTGCTTGCTCTGGCTAATGAGTAATAGGATTCATGAGCAATTGGATTGTCATCTCCCTAGTTGTTGGGTGCCACACGGAGTTCAGGTCTAACAGGTATGACTAGGGCTAGGGCTGGGGCCCTTTGTGGCTCCACAGTAGACAGGGAGAGTGATGGGCCTTCCTCTTCCCAAGATATTGCACCTGCTTCCCCTGGTCCTCAAATTTGGTAGGCTTCCCCCTACCCCCCACCCCCACACAAGGCCATGTGCACAGCAAGTGCTCTCTCTGCTTCCCCCAGCCACCAGTCTCACCCCCATCCCTGGCCCCCACATTCCTATTTTTTCTCCTTATTGCACCATGGAGGAAAAATGGTGCTTTACCAGAAGAAGCATCACCTTAGTTGGATTCACTCAGCTTTTAGATAAAAACACCAAAAAGCCATGCTAAATTGCATGATCTATATAGGTGCTTGGTTAGCTGGATCCAACTAATGCACTGCTTCTTCTGGCCATGTGTTGGTTTGGCATAGGGGTGCACCAAGCTCAAATTAAAGCACCATTTCTTTTCCCGTGTCTGTAAGCAGGTGGCTTCATTGGTGAGTATCATGGAGCAGTAATGCATAGCACCACTTCCCACACAGTCCTCCAAGGTGGTCAAGTGATGCAGACCCTGCCCTTGCTAAGGCATGGGTCCCGCAGAGTTTTCCTCAGTTCCTGCAATAGGCGGGGCTAGAATGAATAGAAAAATGAGGCATGGCTTCCAAGACTGGCATTGGGAGAGGGGACTGTGGGTTGGAAGTGCGGGGCACCAGCAGGGCTTAGAGCAGGGCTTAAACCAAGCCAAAGCAACTGATCCCACCTCATGTGTTTCCCTTAATTTCCTGTTTTCTGTGAAACATTGTCTCTCAAAGCTTTATATCCACATGTGTGACTTCCTTACAGGTTTTAATGATATGGTAGTTGCTAAAATTCCCATTTTAATTTTCATTGGGACTTTTGTTGAAGTACTACAAGAACATCAGAGACTGGATAATATTATGTTTCCAAAAGGGGACAAAATGTTAGAAGACCATGTTATATTCTGTTATAAAACTATTGCATGCAGTTTTGGGCCCCCCACTACAGAAAGGATGTGGTCAAATTGGAGACAGTCCAGCTGAGGGTAACAAAAATGGTGAGGGGCCTGGGGCACATGACTTACGAAGAGAGGCTGAGGGAACTGAGCTTATTTAGCTTAGAGAAGAGAAGACTTGCGGGGGATTTAATAGCAGCCTTCAACTACCTGAAGCAGGGTCCCAAAGAGGATGGAGCTGGACTGTTCTCAGTGGGGGCAGATGACAGACCAAGGAGCAATGGTCTCAAGTTTTAACAAGGCAAGTTTAGGTTAGATATTGGGGGGAAAAAAACTTTCTCACTAGCTAGGTAGTAAAACACTGGAAAAGGTTACCCAGAGATGTTGTGGTGTGTCCATGCTTGGAGGTTTTTAAGACTCAGTTATACAAAGCCTTGGCCTGGATTATCCAGTTGGGGATGGTCCTGCTTTGAGCAGGGAATTGGACTAGATGACCTCCTGAGGTTCCTTCCAACTCTAATTTTCTATAATTCTATTATTCTAAAACCATTGTTTGCTATTAGATTAAATAATATACAGTAGGCGGGGATTTCTGATAAATTATTGTTGACAATCTGTATCATTCATGCACCTTTAACCCTTTCACTTAACTCTCAGGAAAGGAAGGATGAACTCCATCCTGTCCTAATACCTATGCCCTATTACTCTCAATAAATAAATCAAGGAGGATAAACTGGGGAAGAAGAAGCATAATCAAACCATTAGGACACTCTTTACCATAAGAACAAAGGGGGGAAAGCTTCCTATGCATATGCCATATTTCCTACAAACAACATGGGGTTTTTTCCCCATTTGACATGTTTAGGGTATAGGCAGATGGAATATGTCTTTGTTCTGAAGTTGCCCTTGAAGTGTTACAAAAGGTGCAACAAAACAGAAGTAGCCAAACCCCCCCCCCCAAAAAAAAACAATAAAATGTCTATCTCACAAATAACCCTGACAAAAACATTGACAACTACAAAGAACTTCCATATGAAGCACTCCGTGTTACCGTTACACCTTCCAAGAGCGCACAATAAGGAATTAGTCCATCCTCCAGTATCCCACAATTCTTTGCTTCCAACCAAGTGGAGCTTTGCGGATTCACCTTGTGACATACTTCAAACTCCTCTCAGAGGTTACAGGCTTTGGCCAATATGTGACCTCACCAATTTACAGCCAGGTCTGAAGGTACCCCACAGCCTCATTTTTTTTCTGCACATTCACCCCAAGGACTCATCCCCAGCACTGATGTAACAGTGTAGAGATCCCTTTAAACTATGTCCAAGGTGGCCTGCATCCAGAATGCAAGCACCACCATCCTCTGCCACTTTCCACTGCTAGTGAGCTGACTGCCTAGTGAACACAGCAATGACCTTGCAATCAGTGGATGAGTACACCCAGTGCTCACTGAGGATAAGCCACTGTTCAAAAACAACAGTGCTTGACAAGAATGCTGAGCTGAGGGCAATGTACCGAGTGTGTGGGATACATGCTATAAGAACACCAATTGTGTCTCGGGGTCTCAGAGGGTAAGTTGCAGCTTTTAGGAGAAGCTGTCCCATATTCTGGCTAGGGATGAGATGATAGAGCCCTGATCACTTTTTGGATGCCAAAGTGAACTGAGACCACTGACAGTGGCCTGGGGTCTTATCAGGAAGAGAAAGGAGGCCCTCCAGTTCCCACTGTTGTGATAAAACAAAGATCACCCACAAAAGGGTTGGGAAGCCTTTTAGGAGTCCATCCATCTATTCAGGTGTTAATCACATGGCTAATTAGCCATCTAAACATGACATCTCCCATGCCACTGACACTGACCATTCAAGCACATCCCAACAGACCAGCTTGTCCACATCACTCCCCACAGCCCAATCACCTCACAGTCCCCTTGAGCCAAATGTCTTCTCCAAGTTACTGTTGTTTTTCTGTCACAATCCAAGAACACTTTCCCATCAACAGATGCTTGAGACAAGCTAACCTTCTTCCCAGAACCCAGGATTAAGCCATGAGGAGATACAAACACTACCCAACTATCTGGCAAGTTTCAGGGCCCCAGCATGGTCTCAGTAAATCATGGTGTGCTTCCACCAAACTCTCACAGATGGGAGAAATATTGCCTTATGTTGTCAGCTAATGAGTACATAGGCAATCCTAAATGCCTATAATGTCAGGGAGACATGTTTTCAGGGTGTTTGAGCTGGGTGGGGGCAGGTTTGCTTTGAATCGCTCAGGATTCCAGTTTCTACCTGCTGATGGCAGACCAGAGCACCAGCTGGGGTTGGGGAGGATTCCCAACAATGGGAGAGGGTGGTAACAGTCAACATTGTGTTCATCTGTGTTAGGCCTTGGCTTGGCATGTCTGCATGGGGTTGTCACCAGGATGATTGCCATACCCCCCAGCCCTGATGATTGCATTAATGAGCTGTGCTCAAATAGGGGATGATTAAGCCAGGGTTTTACAACAAAGGGGAACTTTGTGAAAGTTATGCTGCTAATTCCAGAGCATTGTGGATTTAAATCACAGTGGTCTGAACATTCACCATTAGCTGAGTGCTATACTGTTTGCTCCATGAAGGGGCTAACCTTGGCCATTCTCTCTCCCATATCTCTGGTGGAGGGAAAACTGCACTTCTTCTCCCCCTCCCATTCTCCACCTTCCTCAGTTTTGGTTAAGAAAGAACTACATGGACACTGACATCACTTTGTTCCCCAGTCCCATTCTCCCTTCATTGCCATGGTGGTTGAGGAGGGCACTTGGAAGTCATCACTATTACATCAGTTTATTTTTATTAAAATGACCTAAAGAATTTCAGAGCTGAAACGATGGATTAAGACAAGTATACTTAATACCATTGGTAAAAGTGACACTGGTCTGTTTGGATACAGACCGAATTAAAGTTATGCAAAGCACTTACACACCATTTTTCAATACTGCAAAACCCTCACACAATCAGGAACTATGGACAGCTGCTGTAATGGGAGAAAGAGTGGACATGCTTCTTGAAATGAAAGATTGAGCTGGTTGGGATGCAAGTCAGCCCTTAGGTGTTTATTCTAATGTTGCCTATTGCTCCTTCTCTTATGGTATTTACAAACAACTCACATATCTATCTGTACTTTTTAGGACATCACAAACATGTACCTGAGCCCTCCCTCCTAGAAACCACTCACTCTTT